>NW_026999529.1:0-87999 GCF_037126465.1 Ornithodoros turicata | reverse complement strand
CACGTTTAGATGTGGCATCTCATACTGTAATATTTTTGTTGCAATTCTTTACATATTATTATGGTCGTGTTCTGGTCCATACTACCGGTAGCCCTATCTAAGGGTGACTACCAGGCTCTTCCATCTTCTCGAGCCTGAAGGCACGAGTTCCTCTCGGAGTGCATGTGGTGTCATTATACAAAGCAATAGCGAACTAAGTCGTGATAACAACCATGTTCCGCAAAAGATTACGGCAATGACTTTCAGACGATGCAGCGGTTGAGGTGAAGCCTTCTTTTCTTTCCGTCGTGGTGGGAGTGGATTTGGAACGCGAATGAAGACACGAAAGCGGCTAAAAACGTGACCCCGTTTGCGTGTGCCACTTATACAAAGAAGCCCCGTGTACCTTAGTGTAGGAACATGGTTTTGTGAAATGACTGTGTTCTCCGTCCGCTCTGTTTTGGTTTCGTTATGTCTACCAACGTCGTGATTTACATCGCGGCGACGTTTCGTCGGTAGAGGTCCATTGCAATTTAATGGCATCCAAAGGGGTTGTTGGCTGGTCGTGGTCAGTATATTGTACTAGATTGTGTAACTTATGTCTATTTGATTACACATGTATGGTTTGCTTGTAGAGTCCTCTCACTGCTCATATTGGCACTATAAGTTGGGTGTCAAACAATACAGGAAGTCAAACAAGAGCAAAGTGACTTACCAGGAGAAGACCTTTAAAATCGTCGCAGGTTACTGGCCTTCCATTTAGCATTTTTGGTACAAGGTTCTCCGGAGAGAGAAGAACAGAGACGAGATTATCCAGTTGTGTTTTGAAGTCTTCACGCAATCCTGTAAGTGCGACATGAACATCATGAATCCAATGCACAAAACAAGTCGGGAAAACAGTTTTCCGCAAAAATAGCGCTCAGGTCAAGCGCGTCGTCATGGAGTTGTAGCTTCTGAGTGCCAAAGTTTACAAAACGCAAATATGTCAAGTATTTAAGACTCGTGAGGCGCTTACAAGACACTTGAAAAAGGCACTCAAAGGCCAAATGTACTCTGGAGCACACTAGCTGAGGAGAAAATCCTGCTGTGCCGGCGTAGCGTACGCATCCATGACGGGAAATCTTGGCTCCAGGGTCATATCCTGGAGTCAACACCTTTTTCCTGAGTTGCTTGATTTCCTTTTAAACTCGTTAACTTTACAAGCCCCATTTCGAATAGAATCCGGCGTATTATAGAGGTATGACCAAGGTGCCCGTCAAGTGGAAGCGTGGAGTGACAGCGGCCTGGAGATTGAGTCGTATTGTCCGTCGCGCCTCGTCTCTGGAAAAGTTCAGACCTGTCTCTTTCCTTGTCCAAGAGTTTCACGAGCGGGCTGAGGTTGTGCGTCATGCCCTGTGGCTTATGTCATATGAGCCATGTCCGCGTGTGGTGTGGTGTACGCGGTGTGCTGTATCTAATGGCTGTGGTCGAGGTTTGCATTCTGTATGAGAAGCAATCAGAAGTAAGACAAATGTCTTATGCCAACGCAATCTCATCGCATTCATTAGATTAGTCGCCCTTAAATTTTCCTTCCCTCTCTGATTTAGCCAGGGACGATCGCCGCATCTAGGCGAAATGACAAGACGATCATCGTCTGACAAAACGTTCGACGCAACTGACGAAACGCTACCCGATGTAGAGGTGCTTTTGAGAAGAAAAGATAAAATTTTGCAACTGGAGAAGACAATGAGCTACAACGAGCAGGCGCGGCCGCCGATTCAACATAGAACTGCACCTTCACCGCGTAGCACTCTCCTAGCCAACCCATCTCCAATGATATCATTATCTACCCCAATAAGTGTTGCAAAAACGGCGTACGCCTCGCGTTCTGAACAAATCAGGACAGATAACGATATAATTCCAGATTATTGTTGACTAGGAGTTTACTGTGCGGCGAAGTTCACATGTAAGAGCCCTGGTGAAGACATTACTAAGACGCTGCATGAGTTGGTACTAAAAATTAATGTTCGGCCCCTATCCAAAACTGAAGTTGAAGCTTACCACGGACTCCCAGTAGGATCTTCAGAACAAACTCATCATCCTGATAAGATTTAAGAAGCGTTCTGCTGTACAGGGATAGCTTAAAGCCAAAGTTGAAATCAAAAAGGTATCAAATGAAAAACCCTACCAGGAGCTTTTTGTTTGTGAAAATCTAACAGGACAAAACAAAGACATCCTGAGATTGAGTACAGAGCACGCTAACGCAAATGGCTATGCCTATGTATGGGTGCGGAATGGCCGTATTTTTGCCAAGAAAAGTGACTTGGCAATGGTTTGCCTGCTGCTCGGGACCGACGGAATGCCAGCAGCGTTTCTTCTTTCACTTAAGCAAAAACAAAAAAGAAAGAAAAACGCTTTTTGCTGTTCTTTGTCGTTGACTGATTTGTGTTTTTCGGGGTTGCGGTTGTTGTCGGCAGGTTGGAAGTCGAGCGACCCAGGCCAACACCACCTAGGTACAGGAAGCCTGCACACTCGTCAACGTGACGTAACGATTAAGAATCAGCCAATCAGCATTATGCTTTCAATGGCGATAGCCAATTACAAACAAACTTTCAGCGGTCGTGGCCATGCAGACGAACCAGTGTTGTCTGCGAATAGTGATCTAACATTCCCGCGTACCAAATGGGAAAACTTGGAAATAAAGCGCAAACAGGGTCTTAGTTTTTCTCAAAAGTGCTATTCTGGAAAGCGTCTTGCACTTTTTGTATAAATATTTATGTCTACATATTCTAGGTGAGCTGCAGTCATTTCCAGGTTCTTGAATTGGCAGAACGGTGAATTGCAGTAGCAGACGAATTCTGGCTCTTAAGGTCCACATAACGAAGGACGGGGAAGGGGCACTGAGCTGGCCTTCCGTAGCTAGGTGACGTTCCCAGGGTTTGTGGGCGGTAATTTCCCACACCGTCTTATTTCAAACGCATGGTTAAGTGTTTGATACTGTAATTTTTTGCGTTATCATTTCGTGTGAAGGATATCGCTAGCTTTAATTAAAGTTGATGATGAACTTTGATATTTGCTCTTGGGGCTGATGATTTCATTTTCTGCATTACCACCAGCAATGGGGTAGAGCATCGCCCCAGCTATGAAACTCTACAGCCATCATCCCGTAATAAAGTTGTTGTTTTGTTCTTGTTCGAATGTATTCACAATTTAACTGCATCTCTTTAGAACCAGAGATGGTTATGAAAATGCTATGAGTTTTTTTTAAATGATTGTGGCAGTAAACATAACATATACTGTCGTGCCTCGCTAATATGGACCCGTTAATGTAGGAAACTCGAATTATGGACGATTTCTGTGCGGACTAAACTTTTTCAATTCAAGTGCGTGTAAGACTATGCCAAGGAGTTCCACCACAGCTACGCTACAACAGATAATGGTGAACTGTAAGACGATGAACAAGACGCCTTCACCATATATATTGAACCGCCAGAAACAAATGTCTCTTTTACCGACCTCGGTAGCTCAGTCGGTAACGGTCTATGGCTCAGTCGGTGGTTTCAGTATATGCTGAGTGTTATGTACAACAGGGCAACACAGCGGCGGTTGCGGTGCGGGTTGGCTGCATCAGCGGTACGTGGTGTGGGGTCTGTCTACCGCAAAGATGTACCCTGTATATGAGAATACAGTAGAGTACCGTGGGTACGCAGTGCACAACACCTTTATCTGATGATGATGGTTGGGGGTTTCATCGCCAGGGGCAATACTCCAAATGATGGCTGGATGCTGAGTTGTATGAGTGAGCAAAAATGTAAGATTGAAAGGAGGACGTGTGAGAGAGTTGGTTTGTCCCTTCAGATGACGCGCCCTTTGAAGTCGGTGAGGAGGTGTGTTGGCTTAGCTCAATTCATAGAGAACTGGATCGGTAATCCAGAGAATGTGGATTCGAGTCCTACAACTGGATAACTTTTTCAGTTTTCCTTTTCCTTTCATCTTACAGCGATACTCTACCACATTGCTGGTGCCGATTTGGGAAATGGAATACGAACACAATCTAATAACCAACTATTTTTAACACGACGAATGGGGAGTTTCATCGCCAGGGGCGTTCTAGTAGAAACAAAGCGCGAACAAACGGTAGGAAATAGGCTACAACGCCACCATGCTGCCGCTGACTTCCTTCATTTTTTAGGAGCCGGTGTTGTCGGTTCAGTGCACTACTTCTAAAGGAACGCAAATCTAACTGACTATTTTTTTCCCTCCGAAAAGTGCGTTGATATTAAATAAACGAATTGTAAAGTTCACAGGTCAGCGCTAGTTCCTCGGCCGCAGAAGCCCCGGCGACGTGACGTCACTGCCTAAACGGAGGAGGGAAAGGCAACAATCAGAGGAGGAAAGGTTCATACGGAACTGAGAGCGAAACTTTGCATGTTGTGCATGCATATGAAAAGGTTCTCCGTCTAATCCTGTACTTGTGACTGAAATGGTGTGTTTTGGTAATGCGCTTTCTAATTAGCGTAATATAACGTTTCCTTTCCATGGCTAATTAAGCTTGTTTGACAAATAAATTAGGTACACTGATGGAAACCACCTGTTTGGGCGGTAAATTCCTTCACAAGTATGACGCAGAAGGTTTCTAATTTTCATCCCGAGTACATTATTTAATAATTAGGGGTCACTACAGAGTGAAAGACCCTGCCTTACAAACTTACTTCCAAACATATATATATTTGTGACTTCCAAACATATATATATATATAATATATATATGTTTTTAAGTCAAACGTCGCCATGCCAGTACCAGACAGCTGTTTCGGCCTTCTTGGGCCTCATCAGCAGTACGCAGGCAGGCAACGTTTGAGCGGATGGCGTCAGAAGGTCACGTGGCACGTGATGCCTCCCATCAGGGTGTCGTAAGACACCTCTGAAAGCCCAGTGCATAGCCAGTCAAGTGTATAAGGGGGAAAGAAATTAGCAGGAGCTCTTTGGCTGCACGTATAGCATATGTTTGTAAGTCAAACGTCGCCATGCCGGTACTGGACGGCTGTTTCGGCCTTGGTGGGCCTCATGTGCTATACGTGCAGCCAAAGAGCTGGACCAGGATGTTGTATATAGATAGGGCAAAAAACGACACCAGAGACTGAAGTAGGGAATGGGGGAAAGTTATTTATTGAGCCGGCATTTAAAATAAGGGTCTGGGGAAGTCTACGTTTCTGCGGAGGCTCCGCCTTCTTCGGGACTATGATGGGGACTCGCAGCTAGAGCCCTGCACGGGCCGACTTTTCCGGGCCCGACCCGGCTCGGGCGCATCGAAAAATGGCCCGGCCCGACTCGTGCCCGGACATTCATATTTTTACGCGACCCCGCCCTGCCCGGTGACCCAGTGACTAGAGCCCGGCTCGGCCCGACCCGACCCCTTGACCCGGCGAGTAGATCCCAGCTTAGTATTTCCAGCCGCGACGTACGCGTTTCTGGCGATTATCAAACAAGTTTATCAGTAAATTTATAAGGAGAGAAGACAAACATACAAGTGATGGTGGTTTAACACCATAACCGCACCAGACCAAATTAAATCCAGAACGTACGCGGGCATGGGCTTTATCGTTACACTGTCAAGATTTTGCGGAGGTAGAGGACGCTGTCGACAAACTCCTTCTCCCAGTCCATACCCCTCTCACCGAGCTTTGCCAAGTGCTTGTGAAATATGTGAGGAGTGGGGAGCAATGTAAAGTGGCTTTCAGAATGTTCTAGAGGGTCAAATCATATGCCTAATGCCTTGCTTGTCTTTGCAAAATATGCACAGGAATGACGCAAGCGCATGATGATATGAACTAATGCATCTCCATTGTGGGGAATTAGCTGCGTGGCCCGGCCGGGCCTGACTCTCGGAAACATATCTGTCGGCACGCGATGGTGGCGTATTTTAACGGCCCGGACCCGGCCCGTGGTGCTAGCGTATTTTGTCGGCCCGGGCTCGGCCCGGCCGGGAGCACACATCCAATAACAAGCCCGGCTCGGGCCCGGGCCCCTGCAGGGCTCTACTCGGAGCTACTCCCGAAGAAGGCGGAGCCTCTGTCGAAACGTCGACTTCCCCAGACCCTTATTTTAAATGCCGGCTTAATAAATAACTTTCCCCCACTCCCTACTTCAGTCTCTGGCGTCTTTTTCCCTATATATATATATATATATACATATATATATATATTAGTCGTCAAAAAAGCTGATAAAGGCGGTGCAATCGTGGTAATGGACAAAAACAATTATGTTAACGAAGGTCTTCGACAACTATCGTGCACATTATTTTTACAAACTCCTCGACGCTGACCCTACAGAGCAAATTACAGCAGATGTTATCCGCAGTCTAAAAGCTCTAAAGGCAAGAAAAATTATAGATACCACCCTGTACGACTATCTACTCCTCAAAAACCCCATAGCGGGCAGGTTTTACATGCTGCCTAAAATCCATCAACCTGGAAATCCAGGGCGCCCCATAGTTTCGTGCAACGGTACAGCTACTGAGAACATCTCAAGCTTTGTAGACCACCTTCTCAAGTATATACCTCCGCAACTACCATCCTACATTCAGGATACCAACCACTTTCTTCAAATACTATGTAAATGTGAACCTCCTCCTTCCAGTCTGCTAGTCACGCTAGACGTTTCATCTCTGTATACCAACATCCCCCCCCGAAGATGGCATTGCTGCAGCTGAAAGGGCGTTTTCCAAATATTCTGATACCCCCTACGATCCGTGTGTCATATCCACATTTCTCAATCCTATTCTCAAAAATAACAACTTTGAATTCGACGGTAAGCATTAGTTGCAAGTCAATGGCACGGCTATGAGTACAAAAATGGCACCAAACTACGCAAATATTTTTATGGGAGCTCTAGAGGAGGAATTTCTGACCAAGCGCATAAAGAAGCCCACGCTTTACAAGCGGTTCCTCGACGACATCTTTATGGTGTGGCCACACTCAGAAGATGACCTTGTTGCGGATTAAAGGAGGTCGAGGTGGGTCTCGTGGTCACGGGCCTATATTCGCCATTTTGCTTTTCGGTTTTTAGTTCATTAAGCCTTTTCCTCTCGGAAGCAGAGCGGGCGCCTCGTTCTTCCCTCACACATTTCTGGTGCCGAAACCCGGGAACGTAGGCCGCCTGTTCCTTCGCTTTCTCTTCGGAGGTCATCTCGTCGTGACCTGCCATGGAACGCTTGAAGCGTACAAGAGGTGGACTACGTGCACACTTGACGCGGACCATGACACGGCTCTCCGACCTGCTGGGGCAGCAGGACTCGTCCGTCGAAGAGGTTGAAGCTGCGTTGGACTATTTGGTGGCAAAACGGCAATCGCTCTACGACCTCGATAGCAGCATCGCCCAGGAAACCACGAAGATCAGCTGGGAGCGGAACTTGACGGGCGCTCCAGTACGAGGAATGTCTCGAGGGAATGATCACAAGGGCACGTCGTAGGCTTCACCAGCAGCAGAATGTTGCACCTTTGGATCAACAGCGTCGTGCGGGGAAAAAAAAATCGTCGCTCTCCCTAAGCTTCAGATACCCAAGTTTTCGCGAAAATTACAGGAATGGCAACAATTCTGGCAGCATTTTGATGCCACCATCCACTCCAACCAAGCACTGGCTCCGGTCGAGAAGTTTAAGTACTTGGTCTCCTACCTCACTGACGACGCGAAGCGATCCATCGAAAGCATCAGGATCAGCGGCGACAACTACGACTCTGCGGTCACTCTGCTCACACACAGGTACGGTAGACCGGAACTCCTTACGGCGGAGCACATCGACCATTTGCTTGCTCTTCGTCCCATCTCGAATTCCCAGAACATTCCCCAGCTCCGACGTCTTCATGACGATGTGACCATTCGAATGGCAGCGTTGGATTCTTTGGGGGTAACTAAGGACAAATATGCTGTAAGGACACGATGTAAGGACACGATGCTTGCCCGAAAACCTCTGTGTCCTTTTTCATCAGCGGAGAAGGGATACAGCCGCAGTACCTCAACCCCAAGGCAACAATGAAAGCACTGGGATAGACAAGGCCGCCGAGGATCTTCAGGCGCTGCTATCATTTCTTCAGGTGCAGGTGGAGACTCGGGAAGAGGTGTTGCTAACTCGGGCAGTTTCGCCAGCGTCGGCTGCTCGCAGCAAGAGTCCTAACGAGCCGGTTCGGCTTCCTACTGCCGCTGCCCTAGCCGCTGCAAACGCCGCACCTCCGAAGCGGACTGCTGAAGCACGTTCATCACCCTGTCCCTTGTGTCACTCTCCGGACCATCCGCTGCAGTCCTGCACGGCGGTTTTACCGGCAGCCGATATGCGCCATCGTTTGTCTACACCGGGAAGATGTTTCAGGTGCGGCAAATCCGGACATTTTTCACGGGTTTGCCGATCTGCGGCTGGGTTGTCTTGTTCGAAGTGCCACGGACATCACCTTTCCATATTGTGTGACATTCAAAGACGTCCGGAGGCTCAGCGTTGTTCGACCACTCTCCCCGCGACTGCAGACATGGGGGCACCGCGCGAAGTGTTGGACACGTCGTCTCACAGACTGTCATGTCTTCATCACCCTCGAACGTGCATGCAAAATCTGGAATGGACGCCTTCAGACAGTCTCGGTTTGGGCAGAAGGACCTGCAGGCAAGAAGCGAATTCGGCTGCTTCTTGACACAGGTAGTCAACAAACGTTTATACGTCGCGATCTGTTGAAGGAGCTAGGGTGCCAAATCACTGGTGAGGAGGACCCTCCGTGTTCTCTTTCGCACGTACGCGCCACCCCAGAAGATTCCACTGCGAACGGGTGCAAGTCCGCCTCGAAGCCATCTCGGATTCGCGGTCGTTCATCGAGCTTGAAGCCCTCGGCATTTCTGAACTATGCCGCGTGTCTACGCCAGCCTTGGACGACGTAACCATGAGCCTTCTCTCGCTGCGAGGCCTCGAAGTGGCCGATACGAGCTGCACCACGGACATCGCTCTGCTGGTGGGTTCCGATTACTATTGGAAGCTGGTCACCGGCCGAGTGGAACGTCTACCTGGCGATCTTGTCACGGTGGAGACCATTTTCGGATGGGTCGTTCAGGGAGTCCAGCGGTCACCCAGTCGAACACTGTCCACCGTGGTATCAGTCCTCTCCCTTTCCTGCGAGGAACAAGAATTCTTCGACCACATGGACCCTTCGGAAGCGTGGCGCTTGGATGCCCTTGGCATAAGCGATCCGGTTCCTGATCCCGACGATGACTTTGCGGCCGCCTACTTTACAAGCCATGTACGCCAATATGACGGTCGCAACGTCGTCCCGCTAATGGTTAAACCAGAACTAGGGCTCCCTGCTTGCGCCAATAACAGGAATACGGCTCTACAGCGCCTCCTCTCGCAATTACGTCGGTTTCGTTTCGACCCAGAATTGCTGTCTCAGTATGACAGGTCATACGTGAGTATTTTGACGAAGGTCATCTGAAAAGGTAATGGGGATCACAGCCGCCAAGAAAACGTTTATTACATGCCCCATCACGCGGTTGTGCGACAAGAGGCGGTCACCACGAAACTCCGCGTTGTATTTGATGCGTCGTCCCACTTGCCAGGTCAGCAATCGTTGAACACTCTCCTGATGAAAGGGCCGGAGGTAAACGCAGACTGCTACATCTTCTGTTGCAGTCCCGCTGCAGCTCCACGGTTTTAACCGCCGACATCAGGAAGGCATACCTGCAAATCATCATTCGCCCCGAAGACAGAGATTTCCTTCGCTTTCTGTGGGTAAAGGATGTACGGCAGGCATCCAACGACAGCAATCTCGAACTTGTCGAGTGGCGGATGACTAGAGTCCCTTTCGGAGCTACTTCGAGTCCATTTCTGCTAGCAGCAACGCTGCAAAACCACTTTGAGCCAGTTTGCTCGGATTATCCCAACACCGTATCCCGCCTCCGGACGGGGTTTTATGTCGACGATCTGGTCGTCGGCTGCACGTCATACAGTGATGCGTTGCAGGTATACCAAGAAACGGTAGAAATATTGAAATCCGCTGGAATGGATATTCGCAAGTGGACCTCAAACTCTCCGGTCCTGCGCGAGAGATTTCTCATGGACGGCACGTCCTATGACAACGCCTCCGACGGCGACCCCATCGTCAAGGTTCTCGGCCTATATTGGGATCGCAGTACGGACGGTCTTCTTCTCAAAACGACTCGAGCAGCAGTCTTCGCCGTCGCACACCCTGCCACGAAGCGCACTGTCCTGAAAGCACTTTCACTTGTGTATGACCCCTTGGGGTACATCGCACCTGTCATTATATCTGCGAGAATTCTGTTTCAAGACCTGTGGCGCAATGGCCTATCGTGGGACCAACCAGTTAGCGAATCAGACAACGTAATCTGGGAGAAGTGGAAGGTCAGCCTGGGAGAATGAACCTGTTCAGACTCCCGCGTTGCGCTCTCCCTGAAGATAACTCACCCGTCGATGTGCACTGTTTCGCAGATGCCAGTCCGAAAGCCTATGGCACTGCCATACACTTGCGGAGTATTTCTCCCAACGGCACCGTTAAAACAGGTGTCGTTGCCTCGTCTCGAGCTCCTCGCCTGCCTCTTAGCTACACGTCTCTACCGTCACGTTTCAGCGCTGAAGACTCTCAGTCAAGTGACAGTACATTTTTGGACAGATTCCATCATCGCTCTTCAGTGGATTCATGGATCTGGCAGCAAAACCCAGCAATTTGTTCAGTCTCGAATAACCGAAATCTTGTCTTCATCGCGCACTGATCAATGGTTCCACTGCAGCGGTAGTGACAACCCCGCTGATTTGCTCACTCGGGACGTATCCGCTACCACTCTGAAGTGCTGCAGATTGTGGTGGACAGGTCCCGGCTGGCTCTCATCGTCGTTTGGCACCTTCGTAAGTACAGAAAACCAGCTTTGCCAGCCATGGGTACGATTAACCGATGACAGAGCCTCTCCAGCAAGTGAATGTCCAGCTGCGCTCAAACATGCTTCCGTTTCGGCAGTCGTCGGAATTGGAGAATGGATGGAAATCACGGACTACGGGACGTTATCCAGGCTCCTTCGGGTCACCGCCTTTTTTGCTGAGATTTGCGAACAACGCTAGATCTGCGAGACCATCCGTGTCTGGCCCACTCACACTTGAGGAAATCACGCATGTTGAGAACTTTTGGATCCGTCGCGTGCAGGCTGAGGCTTTCCCCCATGAGGTTGCCGCTTTCAGCAAAGGCAACGTCGTCAAACCATCATCGTCCCTACATGCGTTCCAACCGTTTTTGGACGCCAACGGCATCATGGCGTCGGCGGCCGTCTTCATCAACTGAACGTGGTCGACGCCATAAAGCACCCCATTCTTCTGCCATCCAAGCATCACTTTACGCATCTCGTAATAGTCGACGCTCACCGACAAGCCCTGCACGCCGGAGTACAAGATACTATCACCCAAGTCAGGAACCGATTTTCGATCCTCCGGGCACGCCAGACGGTTCGTCGCGTCCTACACTCCTGCCTCAGCTGCCGCCTGCAGCGCGCAGAACTCGCTAGCGTTCCAACGGCCCCCCTCCCTCGCGAGAGAATCACAGAGGCCAACGCTTTCTCGGTAGTTGGTCTGGACTTCGCACGGCCGCTGTTCATCACGAACGCCGCATCAGGAAAAGCATACATCGTCCTTTTCTCGTGTGGCGTCACCAGAGCCATCCACCTAGAGCTCGCATCTTCTATGAACGCTGTAGACTTTCTAATGGCCTTCCGTCGCTTCGTTTCAAGACGTGGTGTGCCCACCCTGGTCTATCAGACAACGCCCGAACGTTTCACAAGTGCGCAGCCATCTTGTCTGCGCCCACAACAGCTGATGTACAAGATTTTGCAACTCAGCGCCGTATACAGTGGCGGTTCATCGTCGAGCGAGCACCTTGGTGGGGCGGATGGTGGGAACGCCTCATCGGCACCGTGAAGGCTGCTCTAAGGCGATGTCTCGGTAGAAGCCGCCTTGCTTTCGAGCACCTAACTACAACCCTATGCGAGGTGCAAGCTCTCGTAAATTCCCGCCCGTTAACCCACGTCGCATCTGTTGTCGAGGAACTCGTACCCCTCACGCCAAGCCACTTCCTCATAGGCAAACGAGCCATCTCTCTACCGGGCGAACACGCTGCCACCTCACAGCCTGACGCGGAGGACCTCCGGCACAACTTCCGAGAAATGCTGAAGGCTAAGGAACTCTTATGGAAGCGCTGGAGATACGAGTACCTTCTGCAGCTGAGGTCTGCCCACGTGACTGCGTCTCCTACCCAAAGTCGTTTCAAGGAAGGGGATTTGGTGGTGCTTCCGGAAGATAATGTCCGTCCCCCTTTTTGGAAGCTCGGACGCATAGCGAAGTTGGTACGAGGGAGAGATGGGTTAGTGCGGGCATGCTCAGTACGTCTCGCAAGCGGCACTACCATAACCCGTCCAGTTCAAAGGCTTTGCCGTTTGGAAGCAGACGTCTCGTCACCCGCGGCCGGGGATGATGTTGCGGATTAAAGGAGGTCGAGGTGGGTCTCGTGGTCACGGGCCTATATTCGCCATATTGCTTTTCGGTTTTTAGTTAATTAAACCTTTTCCTCTCGGAAGCAGAGCGGGCGCCTCGTTCTTCCCTCACAGACGTAATCACATTTATCGGCGACTTTAACCAAGCACATCCGGCCATCAAGCCCACCCATTCGTATTCCGCTTTCACTGTCAACTTCTTAGACGTCCAGGTAAAGTTAACCAACGGAGTCTTGTCCACAAACCTGTTCCGTAAACCTAAGGACTCTCAACAGTACCTAGCATTTAACAGCTGTCACCAGCGTCATACTAAAATTGCCATCCCTTACAGTCAGGCACTTCGGTACAGGCGTATCTGTTCCAGTGACGACGACCTGAGCAGCAATCTAGCTGAACTCAAACAAACATTCATCGATCGCCAATTTCCACCTAATTTGGTTGACGACGCACTAAACAGAGCCCATAAAGTAGATCGCAAAGCCCTGTTCCAAAACCACAAACACATGATTGATGATAGTTCCGTAAACCTCATTTTAACATTTAGCAGCAATATTCCAAGCGTTAACAGTATACTAAACCGTCACCACAGCATCCTTCTCCAATCAGAGCGCATGGGACAAATTTTTCCTCAGCCACGGCATGTTACGTACAGGCGCGCACGCGACCTGCACGGTAATCTAATTAGCTCTAAGGTTAGCAAGCCAGAACATCCAGGAACGGGTTGCCGCCCGTGCGATGGTCGCAGGTGTCAGACATGCAAATTAATGCAAAGCGCCCAAGTACTTAAAAGCACTAATTCTAATTTTTCATTCAAAATTAATGGTGACTTTGACTGTAATTCATCTAACGTCATTTATGTCATTCAGTGCGACATGCGCCAAGCACAATACGCAGGTAAGACCAAAACATAATTTCAGATCAGGTTCAACAACCACCGGTCTGACGTTACAAAAAAGCCAAACCTCCCGGTCTCTCGTCATTTCAAACAACCAGGTCATTCCCTAAATAATGTGTCAGTTTTCATTCTCCAGTCAAATTTTAGCTCAGATCGGTGCAGAGAACAACGCGAATCCTATCTCATTCACAAGTTCCAATCAACCATTAACGAAGATCTCGGAGCACTGTCAACGGTAGGAAATCTGGCCGCCTAGTTGAGCTTCTTTCTTTCCGTTCCTTTCTTTCCTTTTTCTTTCTTTCAGCAAAGTCCGAAGCGGCACTCACCCTGCCTAGGAATGTTTTTCCCCAAATACGGAGAGGGACTAAAGGAGAATGACCTCACCACCCGGACTTGACCTCCTGAAATATTCGCGAACCTGACTCACCGACAATCGCCTGTGGCGTGCCTTGTACCGATGATGACGTCACACACCAAACCTATTTAAGCAATCTGTAACCCCCTGGGCATCTTTTGTCCTGAGGAAGACAGTGCTACTGTCGAAACGTCGACCCCGTTTCTCATTCAACTTTAATTTCTGCCCATTAACTGAACTAGTGTTTCTAACTTCCCTAAAATCTGTTGTCCGTGTATTTTTCCTTCCACAACTATATATATATATATATATATATATATATATATACATATACAAATATAAAAATGAGCAAATGCTCCATGGCTGCACGTGTTTACACATGTTTACAATTCAAGCGTGCTTTGCACTGCGGCCTCCAGAGATGTTCCTAACACCCTGGAACATTGATGTCTTGCAGAGACACAGTGTTTGTGCCGACCCAAGAGCGTATCACATCCCTACGCTGTGCCGATGAGAGCCAAGAAGCTCGAAACGGCCGTCGAGAGCTGGGATTGTGGGACGCTTGAATTGTAAACATATTCCTCACGTGCAGCCATGGAGCATTTGCTCATTTTTATATTTGTATCTATGCTTACTGGCTTTGCACTGCGGCCTCCAGGGATGTTGCTAACACCCTGGAACATTGATGTCTTGCAGAGACACAGTGTTTGTGCCGACCAAAGAACGTGTCACATCCCTACACTGTGCCGATGAGAGCCAAGAAGCTCGAAACAGCCGTCCCAGCTGGGATTGTGGCACGCTTGAATTGCAAACATTATATATATATATATATAATAAAGAGGGAAAAGCCATTAAAATGAAGTAAATGATACTAGAGGTGTTTGAAATTCAAAATTACAGATTAACATGGCTTCTATGGCTGCACGCAGAGAAACAGATACTCATGGAACGACGCGACAACACCAGAGGACATGTGTTTCGCCGTGTTTGCGGCTCGTCAGCTCTGGGTAGCTGCGCATCGTTCGGAATTGGCAAACCAGGGGTCACTCAGCGAGCGATATACGCCTGGGGAGGTGACTGAGCACTCCTCAATGCCACAGTGCAAGCCAGTGAATTATAATGAGGGGGAAAGCCATTAAAGAAACAAGTAAACGACACTAGCCGTGTTGAAATTCGAAATTACAGATTAAGATGGCTTCTGTGGCTGCACGCCGAGAAACAAATACACATGGAACGATGCGACAGCACCAGAGGACACGTGTTTCGCCGTGTTTGCGGCTCGTCAGCCCTGGGTAGCTGCGCATCGTTCGGAATCGGCAAACCAGGGGTCACTCAGCGAGCGATATACACCCGGGAGGGTGACTGAGCACTCCTCAATGCCGCAGTGCAAGCCAGTGAATTATAATGAAGGGAAACAAGCCGTTAAAGAAACAAGTAAATGATACTAGACGTGTTTGAAATTCAAAATTACAGATTAAGAAGGCTTCTATGACTGCACGCAGAGAAACTGATACTCATAGATATACATATATGAACATGATATATATATATATTTATACAACAGCAACATACAGCGACCTAATCGAAAAGTTCTCTCGCAATGGGTTCTTTACATCAGCCCAATATGGGTTTCGACTAAGATGTTCACCGTATCCCAGCCTGTTGATTTTCATTTTTATCTGTCGTCTTCGTTTGACAACGGTGGGCATACAAATCCAGTATTGTTTTGCTTCAGGAAAGCGTTCGACCTTGTTCCCCATTCACTGCTTTTGTAGAAACTCTCCACGTTGAACCCTTACAATGTACTTTCGTGGCTCAAATCTTACGCGGATAAGCGCGGGCAATCTGTCGTAATTAATGATTTTTTAATCTCAGGTATGCGTCATGGAATCAAGTGTCCCGCATGTCAAGTGGAATGGTGTCAAGGTGTCCCGCAGGGATCAATCCTTGAACCACTTTTGTTCCTTGTTTATATTAGCGATATCATTGAAGATGATGTGAAGGTGATAATGATCATCAAAGCTTCGCCAAATATTGCACACTGCTTACTTTACATAATGATATGGTTGCATTACAGTTTGATATGATTTTTAAATGGTCCGCCGACTGGGAGTTACCCTAGAACTTGTGCAAGTA
This sequence comes from Ornithodoros turicata, assembly GCF_037126465.1. Lineage (NCBI taxonomy): Eukaryota > Metazoa > Arthropoda > Arachnida > Ixodida > Argasidae > Ornithodoros > Ornithodoros turicata. The sequence continues at coordinate 72,133 of NW_026999529.1, read as the reverse complement.
CAGGTCTATATCATTTGCGAAGAGCGTGAACTCTACACACGCGACTTATAGGGTAGGCAATGCAATACTGGGGAATGTTGATGAATACAAGTACCTGGAATTTATTTTCTCCGAGGATCTTAAATGGAATAGACATATTCGTTTCGCAACCAACAAGGCCAGTCGCTGGCTCAGAATGCTAACTGGAAATTTCAAAAACGCTGCTCAAACCAGTAAAGACAACCTTTCCTTCACTCTTGTGCGCAGACGTCAAGGCTTTTATTTCGTTATGAAGAGAGAGAGAGAGAGTGGACAACCGTAATCTACCCTTGCGCGGTTGTCAATGGCTGGTCAGCTGGCACGAATGCACGTGTTTTATGGGGCACTCCTTCTGTTGGATGCATGAGTCAAATAGAAAAAGTACAAACAACAACAACAACTTTATTTTCGGCCTTGGAGAGTGGGGAGTTTCATCGCAACAGGCGATACTCTACCCCAGTGCTTGGTGGAATGGGGGGAATAAAATAACGAGCCCCTTTACAATAACGATCGAAGTCCGATGGTGTCCAGAAATGTCAGAAGAGCTTTGAGCGCAGAGCGTTGCTGGGCTGGATTGGGCCAGGGACCAAGCAATTTCGGTAGGGAGAAAGGGCGAGAGTCCAGCTGACGAAGAGACTCGGAGAGTGTGATTCGGGAAGGTTCGTAGTGAGGGCAATGAAGAAGAATGTGCTCCAGATCCTCAAGAGCACCACAGTGGCAACAGGTGGGAGAATCAATTTGTCTCAAGCGGTAACGCCACTGAGCTGTAAAGGCCACATCGAGGCGCATGCGGTGGATTAATGCAGCATCCTGACGAGATGTGTTTCGTGGCATCCGGAAAGCGAGCATGGGATCAACTCTGTTCAACATAGAGCGGGGAAGAATGTCGGTTGTCCGTTGGCGGGAAGCCAGGGGTGTCACTAGACGTCGCAGAATTGAACGGGCGGTCTCCTCTGAGCAGAACAATACGGGTCCGGTTCCGAGACGAGAGTGCTGCTTCTGCGGCGCTGTCGGCCTGCTCGTCCCCACGACACCACAATGGGCTGGAACCCACTGGAGAACTAGCCTGTGGCCCTGCGGCGTAGATAGTGTGGTAAGCCATTAACACGTCGGAGGACTAGGGGTGCGGATGGGCCTCGTATGCCGGAAGTTTCAATTGCTTGAAATGCAGATTTGGAGTCTGTAAAGACTGCCCATTCCCGGGGTGGAAAATCAGCGATGTGTTGTAGAAAGAAAAGGATGGCATAGAGTTCCGCAGCTGTGGAGGAGGTTGGATGTGAAAGGCGTCTTCCGTGCACGACGCCTTCGGATGGAATGACGAAGGCTGAGGCGGACTTGTTGTTTCGGGATGCGCCATCAGTATATGCTGCCGTAAACGTAGAAAACTTCTCGTCTACCAGAGCATGAAAATGGCTCGGAGGACTTGAGGGGGGACCTATCTCTTCTTTGCAGAAGGTTTGGGAGGCGTACAAACGTGGGCGGTACCGGGAGAGACCAGGGGGCTTCCGGCGGTATAGTGTCCTTAGTTATGAAGCCAGTGAGAGTCTGGCGTGTCCTCTGCGCTACTCGAGAAAAGTACAAAAAACACCTAAGGTTCCGTGCATTCGGGTTTAATCCAAAAACAACGAAAAACATACGCCGGGTAAATTTTTCCCTATTCGGTTTTATTCGCAAAACATCCAATACAAAGGAACATGCCAGGAATTATGACAGATAAATTGCTGCACATGCCCAGATTAACATTCCAACATGCCAAGCAGACTTTCGTTTATTACGGTTCTTTTCTTGGTATTCCTATGGTTGGATGACCTGCGATAACACTGAGTGTTCCAGCGTCAATCTTTTTGTCCCGGATCGGATGCGCAGCTCGTGATCTCATTCTTCTGCCATTGTATGTGCCACACCACACTTGTGAACCGTTTACGGACGTGACGTCAAGAAGAATGTCGCATTTTTGGTTGTTTACTGTAGATGTTACGACAGTACATACCCCTCCACTTTCCACGTGCGGCACCCGAGATGGGACGAAAAAGGAAGAGCGCCTCGGACAACGTTTGCGAAAATCAAGATCTTGAACTCTCAGGGAAGGAAGATGTTGTCGTATGCAAGTATTGTCGCGTGACGGCTAATGTGGGCTGTGGAAGGGGTGCGACGCGCATATCGGAGCAATCGCGGCGCCACGTGATTCTGAAGAATCCTCATAACGAACAAGGTGAACAAACGCCTTCCGGTCATTTCTTGCAGCACTTACACAATTCGGACTGGTACTTCGTAAAACTGGTAATTCGAATTGGTTGTTGTTGTTAGGGCTGCATTAGGCGCGCACAGCACTGAAATTACATTCTAATTGCTATTCGGCGATAACTGTCGGGTAAACCATGTACAGGCAAGGAAAAACATAGAAAAAACTCCGATTTCGCGAAAATCAATAAACATCGAAAACATTCGCCGAATCCGCCCAAAAATAAACGTAGAAAACGCGGAATCCTAAAAATAACACTGCTTGGTTTCTTTGCTCTCGTCACGGGAGAGAAAAGGGTTGTTGGGTGTCCCAACCCAAGGCCATGTTGCGTTGCGACGTCTTCTCAGGACGTAGGATGAACTTAAGATCAAGTTTCTTCTACTTTTTGTATCACGGTATGGCTTGCCCGCACCCTTCACGTTACTTCACTCAACCTACCTATGTGCTACTAAGAGTGATCACTGAAAAAAGTAGTCCGTGAATATGCTCGTTGCAAGGATGTTTTTAAACCTTCTCACTTTCCAAGAGCGATATCCGATTGGAATGGACTATCTCGTGATGGTGTTCATGCAAATTGCGTTGACACGTTTTACTCACTGTTACTCTTCGTTGGTCACTAATTTGTAGTATCAATGTTGTGACGTGTGTGTATAACACTTGTTTATATCGTCACGTTCCTTTTTTTATCCCCGATACTGTAATGCCTTCGTGGCGAAAAGATAAATAAATAAATAAATAAATATGTCGTCGACTGTGCGACTTTCGGTATTCGAAATTTTCTTTTCTTCGTTTGTATCCTGGTTTCATCTTCTGTTGTCCTTGCGCAGTGCATTGCGAAGGCGAACTATATGAGCTGAACTACAGCTCGTATCCGTGTGTAGGACTGCAGGATAAGCTCCCAAGATGCGATGTTAGGTGCGAACTTACATGAGCCTTTTAGAAAATAAAGGGTAGTCACCCTCATGCAGGTCAGAATGTACATAACATACTAAGCCCGTTCTATATGAGCGTGTGAAACAATAAAAAACGTCAAAAGCAATATTTGTAACAATATGCATAATATTTAAAAATCGTGAATAGATAGAAAATGAGTGGCACTCTCTGTTTGCACTTGCACTTTCCCGTGCTCTGTCTTGCTTCACTTCACTCTGCTGCTCTGCCGGCACCATGGTAGCGAGGGGGTGGTCAGTCATTAACGGTAACGGGTATATTGCACAAAGACCACAGGCTCAGAATCGCACCATTTCAATCCAACTACCATGAAGCTCGTTTGCTGATTAATTTGGGAGTAATTTGCTGCTTTGGGAAGTGCGGCTTTCAGTCGAGGGCAAAAGAAACAAGTTGAAAATGCCATTATGAATTCTCAGAGCCGAATATAAACGAAATATTTTCCATAGTGGCATGGGAAGATATAAGGAATCATCTGATAAGGCCTAATTACGTCACATGTAGGGTCCAGACTGTCCCTTTAAATGAATGAGGCCGAGGAGCACGCTTGGGTGACTGTTATATCCTTGTCGAGGTTAGGCGAACAACCCGGGAGGTTTGTTCACCACAGCGACATGAGCTACGTGCTGATGCAGACAACCCACAACCGGTAATTCATGGTTATACTGATGTCGTAAGCACTACTAATCTTGTCTTTCACTCTGCGCAAACTGTTTAAAAATCTTGAATGGCCGTTGCCGTCTTCCTGTCTGCTTCAATCACTGTACAACACAACAGGAAATGTGCTTTAACTTGTTGGTTGTGCTTCTTTCCCTTCCTCAACCGGTTCGTGAACCGAACCCTTCTAAAAAAAACACAACGGTTCGAACCATTATAGCTGCATTCCGGAGCTGAACCACAACTGGACCCTTATCGTCGAACTTAAACTCGATCCGAACGGATAAACGTTTCCCTTCGACTATTTCAATCACAGAAACGGAACCAAGAAAAAATCAGCTGTGGCTGTTTCGCGATGCGTGGTTTGTCTAGGGTTTTTAAGGAAGAATGGCTTTCACCATTCACAGACTCCCATTTTGGTATTTGTCCTGAGGAGGAATGGTCCTCACTCTTTGTCGTAACGTCAGCTTACAGAGCTTTAATCAAATGCAGACAAATATTGAAATTACCCAGAAAGATTTAGAAAAGCTAAGGCGGCGTAGTTTCGACGTAAGCAAACACTGTGCACTCAGTCAAGTTTCGCGCAGTCAAATACCGATACTAGGTACCGTTTGCTACTTTTTGTTGTCCAGCAGAGTGAATAGTTTATGAAAACAGTCGCGAAAGGTTTTGTATTTGGAAGGATCCGGAGAGGGACCATCGCCCTCCACTGCAGAACGTCAGTTTATACGCTCGATTGCGCGCTTTGACAACCGGCCCCCCGAGAAACCGCCCCCCCCCCCCCCGAACCCGGGGTCTGGGTCCGCCTCTGGTGTAGTGCCCGATTTGTTGCAGTGAGACCGTAATTGTACCTGTTTGTAAATTACTTTATGATTTTCTTTCCAACAAAGTAAGCTAAGCCAATGTTAAATAAGTGTCCACACTTCCTCCAGAAAGTCTTCTTCGCGGTCCACATGTCGCTTTAAACATTGGTCAGTTCCGCAACACAGAAGAATTTCTACGTTTCAGGAGCTGCACTAGAAACTCTTGAACACATCAAATACGAACGATTCAAAGAGTGGTAGTCGCCTATAGAAGTACGAACTACGGGAGGAACGGAACGATGTCGTCTGTTTGACTGTTCTAATATCAAGAAAACTGCTTTCACTCATGTTCCATCCGCTAGCGAGTTGAAACGAACAGAGGGGTCAGCGCAAAGAGACAACATAAAGGTACCCGAGAGGGTTGTTAATCATCGCACTAGAGTTTTTTTTTTTTTCTTTTCAAATATAGAACAAATTTTCATTAATTATTTAAAACTTGCTGTCGGTCGATTACGCATGCCGCACTGAACGTGGTGCTGCTAAAGCCAGTTCCACCTTCCTCATGTCATGTACAACGTACGCGCTCAGTGTTGAGAAATAAATGAAAAGTTGACATTGAATACAGTGGAAACATAAATGAGAATTCCTTACTTACCGTGTGTTCCTCCGTTGAATGTTAGCTCTTTGATTTGGTGCCCTGGGTGCGGCATTAAAAAACTAGAGATGTCTTTTATGCATCTTGTAATTTCGTTTCGGGTATTATTAAGGCTATCCGGCGCGGAGTGATCAGGCGTCAGCCACTGGGCGATGAAGTCTCCAGCCTTATCGAAGCCATACGGGATCTCGTCCACAAACTCCCAATCACGAACCAGAAAAAGCAGGTGTTCTAAAGCGTAGCTCTTCTCGTCTTCCTTACAGTGTTGTGCTCTCTTCAGCATGTGGGCGCAGCTAACAAAGAACTGAAAAAAAAAAAGAAAGAGTAGTGTACATCTAAAAGGCCTATCTGCAGCTACTAACTTTAACGATTATTTTCCTCAAGTTAAATCAACTCGCTAAATCCAAGCTTGGCTATGTGACGTCACCCGCTGCGAAGAAACAAACACGAAACAAAGACCGGCTTGCCATGTTTTCGGTACCATTATCGTAAACACCTTTCGATGTGCAAAAGCCGATACCGGTGGCTTAAATTAGGGAGGTATAAATTGAAACCTCTGAGACCTGTAGAGCGCTGATAAAAGCCGGTATACTGACCGTGTCCTGCACAACGGGAGACCCGAAAAAGCACATCATTGTAGAGTCTTACGCAGTTTCGTCTTGTACCCCTCTCAGACGGGTGCACTTACTGCTTTAAGTGCATAACGTCATTAAATTCTTGCCAAACGGTCAGCCGTGCAGCATTTCGATGAAACATGGGTGTGAGACAGTTTACGACATTCCCCCTCCCCCCTGCTGGAAACAGTCCAATTCAAACTAGACCAGAAATCTCATTCGGTTTAAGTGGATATCACATTCACAATTCTTATTGAATGTGACCAAAATTTCGCATTCCGAATCGACAATTTTGGACAAAAACCATATTGAAAACAACACGAACTTAGTGGGTTTCAATGAGAAATCATTGTAAATGTCGATCTGAACGAAGTGGCACCGGGCTCAGTCGCACCCATTTGAGGCCAGCCTATTTTCCCATTGGCCAAATGTACAGCAGCAAGAATTTTCCCATTATGGTCCAAGTCGGCCCAGGACGCACATTCTCCAGGGCGTCAGTCGTGACGTTGCCCACGTCTATGAGGCCGAGAACGGCAAGCCCTTTCATCACCACCACCATCCCATTAAGGTCACATTCAAATTGTCATTGCCGATGCACTTTTTGAATGTGTAGTGACCACTCTGTTGCATCAGAAAGCATGTTTTCACTGTAAAAATGTATTACGCAAAATACCGTTCCCACGTGAACATTTATTCTTAGACATATAAAAATACAGTAGATGTGAAAATATTGCTTTGTGATGAGCTTTGTATAAAGATCGCACAATGTGCCACCTACATTGAGTAATTGGCGAATACGGCATGGCGGCACGGGTAGACCTTTATAGGGTAACACCCTGTATTGCGACGCGTCCTCTTGGCGATGTCGCGGCCGACGGTCTCTTCGCCTCCTCAGTCGATTAGTTCGGAATGGTTCGGAATAAATTTTAATTCCAAATTTTCATTTAAATTTCACTTGCAATATTTTCGATACGGTTCGTGTCCTGGAATTTCATTTGTTTGAATTGGTTCGAATTAGTTCATCCTCAACATGACAGTACAGCGTTGCTCCTGATCATATATTACTACTTAATTTGAGAGTGATGATGTACAGTTGCGCACCATTACTCTCCTTTCATTAGCAACTGACTTCTCAATTATTGAAGTGGCGGTAATGCAACATGTGGGATCCCATCATATCAATTGGAAAGCACTTTCTCATTGATACACATTAGGCCAGTTCCTCATTCCTTCTATTGGCGCAGTCTGTAATACACAACACGTCGGATCTCATTAAATAAATTGGAAATCAACAGTTCTCATTGACTCCCACTAAACAAAATTCGTTGAATTCGTTCCTTGCTTCGTTGAAGTGGTCTACGCCACGCAACACGGCGGAGCCGTATTTCGCGAAGGCAGAACTTTTTATAACTATGTGGGAACTGATGTATCCCAATGTATGTGTACCAATGTATCCCCTGATCGTTCGCCATCAACCGACAAGTAGTGCAGCTCTGCCGGAAATCCGCGGACATGTACTACTTTGGCCACCGTTTCCGCATACGGCACCCCACCCAGGTCATCGCAGTGTATGATCTTCACCCGAACTACGAGGGAGTGCGGACCATCAGCCACCACCTCCAGGATCTGCTTCCCTACCTGCTACGATGACTGCCACAACGCCAAGTTAACGTCCCGGTCATGTCTGACCCTGTGCGGCCTACACACCAGGAGGCAGCCACCCTCGAACGACGACATCGTGGACGGATCACAAGATCTCCAAGAGAAGACTGACTAACCGCAGGTGAGCATATTTTTTCTCATCCTGACCATGAGCCAACCCCTAGTGCTAAAGATTTCTTCAATCTTACGCAGCTATCCGATAAATTAGTAAGATGCAAATCCCACCGCGCCACGTTACAACTTTACAAGGACGAAAATAAACCCCCCAGGAGCCTTACAATTAGACTAAAACCAACTTTCCCTCTTTGCAACACCCTTCGAGATAGGTGGAATGATGCCCTTCGTGACGCCTCTAATGCCCTAATCGATATCCTAATCTCGCACTGTGACCAAGTCTCCGATCAAATTTCATTTGACACCAAAATCATCCACGATTTACTGCCTTTAACCGTCGACCATCAATCAGAATTGGCACAGTTCGTTGCAAACAAAGAAAGCGCGACTCGTAACATCAAGCTAAATAAGCTGGCCAGCGACCAGATGAATTGCAGATCCTGATTTGCTGTCTAACCGTAATGAGGAGCAGCAAATTATTAGTAACGCAGGTACGCCTTCACTAAGTCCACATAGCCAAACACATAACCGCCCAGATGCTAATTCGCCCGTTAGCGCCAACAGCGCCGTATAGCCGCAACCCACAATGTTGTTAATTTGTCATCACGCACAATTACAGACTCTGAATTCTCGCTCGTTAACCGCGGTCTGTCCTTCGGCCTTAACAGTAATACGGTAAACGAATATCAACTGCATCTCGACTTAGATAGATTTGCAAGAAGAATGCGTCTGAAAGCTTTTCCATGACATGCCTGACCATGCCCCTCATCCCTTTAAGCTATGTTCTGATTTTATTTATTTATTTATTTATTGTATGTACGTCAAAGGCCCGCAGAGCGGGTACAACATGACGGAGTGGAACATAACAGAACAAAGGAGGCAAATGAACATAAGAAAAAGTCAGGCACGTGATACATCCCATAAAATACACAAAAAAAAATACAATGGGCAAAAATATCTGTACAGGTCACAAGGCACGAACAGCAAAGCGCAAAAAGTTATGAGTAAGAAGAGGATTAACTAGGGCGAGCAGAATAAATCGTGGATTGCTTGCTTAAAAGTCAAATGATCACTAATTGTAGCAATGTCACGAGGAAGATCGTTCCACCAACGTGAAGTTCGCGGAACACAAGACTCGGAAAAACGCTGAGTATTACATCGGTATTCTCTAACCTAAAACACATGATCCACACGGTGAGATATATGGCTAGGGGGCAGCAGTATAGAGGAGTAGAGGAAGCTATTGTGGAAGGTTTTGTGAAAAAGTAGCAGGGCAGAAATCCTACGACGAAGGGTCAATGCGGTTAAACGGAGCTTCAATTTTATCGCAGAGACACTGCTGTCGGGACGATAGTCACAGGCTGTGAACCGGGCGGCCGGTTTTGAACCTTCTCCAAAGAGTGTATGAGGTACGCGTGATGAGGGTCCCATATCGCCGCGGCATATTCAAGCTTTGGCCTCACGATTGTCGTATAGGCTAACTTTTTCACCGACACTAGGGCCAGTCTCAGAGTCCGCCGAAGGAATCCCAAGGTTCGATTAGCGGCAGCTATAGTCTGAGAGATGTGATGAGACCAAGAAAGCTTGCTACTTAGATGAATCCTGAGGTACTTATATGAGGTAACGTGTTCAAGCAGAGACGAACCACAAGAGTATTGAAACATTGTGGGGGTGGACCGCGTGAACGACATTGATTTACATTTATCGGCGTTAATAGGTAACTGCCATGAGGAGCACCAGGAAGCGATCTTATGAAGGTCATCTTGGAGCGCAATTTGTTCTGGCGAACTTGATATATAACGATAAATGACGCAATCATCAGCAAATAGGCGAATACGAGATGTCAATCCAGATGGAAGGTCATTAATGTAAATGAGAAATAATAGGGGGCCAATAACCGGACCCTGAGGGATTCCGGAAGTTACTCGGTCTAATGAGGACGGGGAATTGTTAACCAACACGAATTGCTTTCTGTTACTCAAAATGTTCCGTATCCACGTAAGGACGAGCGGGTCGATGTTCAATCCGGAAAGTTTTGATATTAAGCGAGCATGTGGGACCCTGTCGAATGCTTTAGCAAAGTCAATAAATATTGCATCAACCTGGCATCCGCCATGCATGCTGCTCAATAAGTCATGTGTTAGACCAAGCAGTTGGGACTCGCATGAATAGCCACGCCAAAACCCATGTTGGAAAGGGTAGAAGAACTCATTTGTTTCAAGGAACGTCATTAAGTGAGACACTATTATATGCTCAAAAAATTTACAAGGTATACTTGTGAGAGAAATGGGCCTGTAGTTATGAGGTTTCACTGTTTCGCCAGACTTGAAAATCGGAATTACCTTCGAGATAAGCCAGTCGGATGGGATATCCCCCGTAGAATGTGATTGGTTAAATATAAGCGTTAAAAACTTGGCTGAGAACTGTTTAGTGTTTTTTTTTTTATTTTGTATGTTATTCCATCGGCACCGCAGGAGGAGGAAACTTTACTGTTATCAGTTAGTTTTAATATACCGCGGTAGGTAAAGGATAGGTCCTCCATTCGGGGGAAGTTGTAGCAAGGGGATGAAGGCATAAGTGTAAGGTCCTCACGTGTGAATACGGACGCAAAGTATCGGTTTAGGATAGAGGAACAATCTTCGTCCGGGGCCTTCACACCAGTACTGTCAAGCAGCCTTGTAGGGGTAACAACATGTGGGGAAATAGTTCGCCAAAATTGTTTTGGTTGGTGTTCTAGGAGTGATGGCAACGTGTGGTTATAGAAGGAAGCTTTAGACTGCTTTTACACACTTCGTAAATTTTTTCTCAGCTAAATAATAGCGATTCCAGGCACGTGAAGAGTTAGAAGTTTTAGCCAAACGGAATAATCGCTTCTTCTTGGCACGAAGTCGCCTAACAGTAGCACTATACCAGGGAGCTGAATCCGAGGAGGGGACAGAACAAGTGGGTATTTTACACCGGAACCTAACTACGAGAAAGCCTTGCACATCTATATAAAAGCCGTACAAAATGACATCATTGCCGCGTACAACAATACTTCTTACCGCAAAACGAAAGCAAATCTTACAAATGCTGAGCAACGCAGCCTATCTAACCCGAAAGCCGCTAAAGACTTATTCATAAAAAGAGCAGATCAAGGTGGTGCAAATTGTTGTAATGGATAAACAGTAATACATCGGTGAGGGACTCCGACAATTAGCATGTACTACATCCTACCACGCTCTTGACGCTGATCCCATCACTTAAAATGACATGGACATCACTCAAAATTGAATATTCTTAAAATCATCTAAAAAGATGTGACACTGTACGAATACCCTCTCCCGCGGAATCCGACATCCGCGGAATCCGGATCCGGAGTCCGCCCTTTATACTGATATCCCGCACGAAGGCGGTATATCCGCACCACAGGCTGCCTTTTCCAAATACTCGGAAACCCCATATGATCCATGTGTCCTGCCCACGCTATAAAAATTGATTCTGAAAAACAACAACTTGGAATTGAACGGAAAACAATATTTACAAATCAACGGCACGGCTATGGGAACCAAAGTGGCACCTAATTATGCAAATTTATTCATTTGCGCTTTAGAAGAGAAGCTCTTGAACGAACGCGAACTAAAGCCTTCTCTTTGCAAGCGCTATCTTGATGGCATATGATCTGGCGCACTCAGGAAGTGACCTGCCAAAATTTATACGCGAGATCAACCTGTCCCATCACTGTATAAAGTTCACCCATACCTACTCAGCAACACAGTTAACTTCCTGGATGTGCAAGTTAAAATAACTGATGGTGTTTGCACTGGTGGTTCTTTATCGTAAGCCCACGGATTCCCAGCAGTGTATGCCATACAACAGTTGCCACCCACGACACTCCAAATTGGCTATCCCCTACAGCCAGGCTCTGCGATACAGGAAAATCTGCTCAAGCGATGATGACCTGGGAAGGAATCTTAACCAACTAAAACAAACAACCTAGACCAAGACGCTCTGAACAAGGCTCGGAAAGCCGATCGCCAAAGCTTAATTCGCAAAGGAAAAAAACAACAACTAACAAATGATACCATAAACTTAACAGTAACATTCGCTGGTAATATCCCAAACATTAACCATACACTGAATCGCCATCGTAGCATCCTACTCCAGTCCGCACGCACTAAGGAAATTTTCCCCGACCCACGACGTCCCAACACAAGATAGCTTAGTTCGCTCTAAGGTAACCGAACCAGAGAATTCACCAACTGGCTGCCAACAACGGCAGCAACGCGTGCAGTCCATATTCCCTGACCCACACTCTGAGAAAAAAGGGAGTCAAGCTGGAGTTAAGCAGGAGTAAAAGTTTATTTTACTCCCACCGGGTCAAGATAACTCCATTGAAAAGTCCCACGCTCGCGGTTACTCCGTCTTGCTGTTATCGTAACTCCTTCGACCCTTTCTGTACTCCGTCATGAGAGTATAATAAACGAGCAGGATCGGCGGCCAATTTCGCCTGGAAGCGTGCTTCCCCTGCAATGCTCCTTAACAACGCGTTTTCGCGAAAAGCGGTTAGAATTTTTGCAAGTGCGCAAGCAGATTCGGTTACCTCGACGTGTAACTTACTTAATAAAATACGGAGCACACACCTACCTCTAATCTCTGTTGTTCCCCTGGCGAATAAAAAATTATACATGGTAGCCTATGAGAAAGAAACCGAAACTGTGCTCTGTCGTGATTTTCAGTGCAGTGCCTTTTAGCAAGGTGCGCAACCTGTTTCACGATTACTGTGTCGCTGTCTTGCATATGACATAAAGGTTTCGATATTACGCCGACGAGATTTTGTCCCCGTTCCCAGAATTCGGGTTGCCGCCAATCCTGAGAATGGACGAGAATGGCGCGAACCAGGTTTGACTTACTGCAAGTACCTCTGCTCTGGCTGTTCAATGTGAAGCTTATTACTTTCCCTGGGACAGGGTTCAAATTGAAAAATTCAAATGGGAAGTGTGCAAAGGAGAGTAGACGAAAAGAAAATTCCTTGGCTCAACATAATAGCAGCATTTCGTGTTTGTCTCGTACTTCAAACAATTTTCCCAAAATGTGACCTCTTGTCTGTTCTGTGCATCTGTAGCATGCATGAACCAAGTGGAAGGAAAGTAGGTCATTTGATATGTATACCATACGAGTGAGTTTGAGACCTGTATCTGCTGTCTTGTGATATTTTCCTCACGGTGAGGCTACTAAATAAACCCAAGCAGCACAAAGGACTGGGATTCGGCTGGGAACGTAACGGGGATGATGGGTTCGAGGTGGCCGATATCGCCGTCACGAGCCCGACTGCTTCCCGACTATGTGAGGGGGAAGAATTGAGGGAGAGGGAAACTACATAAAATTATTTCCCGATAGATCCCCGTTCGTGTCCCGGTCAGAATTCTTTCCCGATAGATTCCCGTTTGCGTCCCGGCCAGGATTCTTTCCCGATGGATCCCCGTTAACGTCCCGATCTGCTGTGGTGTACTGGCTAAGTATTTCTTCCCGCTCGTCTCCCGATGTTTATGCAGATTCGGTAACACGTGATCGGATGGTACAGCTCGAGACAAAGTTTCTGAAACACGGGTTTTCTGTATTGGACTTTTCCCAGCCACCTTTGGGAAATGCTTGTTGAGCAGAATCCTTGGGGATTCTGTTCAACAAGTGTTCCCCTTAGGCCGCAGGGGAGGCGTAGAGAAGTGAAATACAAAACACCCGTGTTTCAGAAACTTTTGTCCCAAGCTGTACGAGACAGTGAAGCATCCCTTCAGGAAGGAATTTGGCTGTCTGGTATGAGGTAACTCTTTCAAACATTGGGCTGCAGTTCACTTCATGTGTTGTGTTGTGTTGTGTTGTATGACGGAAAACATGCACACGCAGCACCCTGAACAGAAGTATTAATGGAGCCTCACTGCAAAGCACGCAAGTACAAGATACTCGGGAAGAGTCGGCCACGCCCGAACGAAACGACCGAATCTCCCGAATCGAAAAACTCACGTGAAACGAAACGAAGAGAGCTTTAGCAAGTCGAACTGATCGGACGAAAACCGCTGCACCGAAACCCGCAAAGACTACGCTGGAGCTCCCTGCATTTGGGCTACCGCGACTGCCATCGCCATCATCTTTGTTTTGGTTGTCATTGCTGGGTGCAAATGGCCGGCGTGTGTGTTCTTAATGTTTCTGAGCAACAAGTTTTGCAAAGTTTGGTTCGGAGGGAGTATGGAACGCCGTTTTGTGGTCAACGTGGCCAGAGTGCCTCAAAAGTACTCCTGCCGCATTCTGGTCACTGTTATAAATGTGAATCCCTGCCACCATCAGCAGCTTTTAAGTAGATTCATGGCACATGAGGAACCTGCGATGTACACCATCGCACACAGTCAAGAAAAATGTAGCATTTAACCTTGCTTTCCTTCATTATAACAAACAAAAAAAAAGAAAGAAAGAAAGAACACTAGAGAAAGGGTCGACAAAACAGTGAGTGTTTTGTTGTTTTTGATTCTATTGATCTCTCACTGTCAGGTTGCACTGCCGATCTGTTCACAATCATAACTAACTAATACCTTAGCTTTGGCCAATCTCATGTTGCAATTTTGCTTCAAACACAACATTCAGGGATTCTTATGAAAACAGCAGCATTTCTGAAAGATCCTGGAACGGCCACAATCTCAAGAGGTAGTACGATTCTACCCGTCGTCATATTTCGTCCGCCAAGCCATTGCGCGGAGATGTTGGCTCCATGCCCATTTCAACACAGGCTCACCCGCGCTCGCTCGCGCGTCGTCGCTTGTCTTCCATGCCACCAGCCAGCGCTGCGCGCTGCCTGTCGCGCATGCGCTGTTCTTGTTGGCTTCGCTTTGGCTGCTGTAACGGTCGTTTCTCGTCGCCGCGTGTAGTTCGCGTAATTGCGAGCGTTCCAGCAAGTCTAAAGCGTTTTAGAGGCTTTGTATTGTTGTTCTCACCTGGTGCTGTCGTTCTTGCAACCCGTCTGATATTGCAACTGTCTGTAAGTGGAAGCGTTTCTTCTAACCGCGAGCAAACCAGTCGGTCTCGTTTGACATGTCAAAGAGTGAAGACGCTACCTTGCATGTGAAGCCAAATCGTTCTTCGCCTTCAGGATTATTGCCGTTTCAGGTGTGTAATTAATATAACTCTGAAGTAATATGTTCGACTGCGCCATGCATTCTCATTGTTCGTTTTACTCTATTTGCAGGGATCTGCGCAACGACAGGGAGATAGAACGCCAAGTGAAGTCGACTGTGTACTTTGTGCAGACGGTATGTCATATGTCTCTACACTGCTCTACATATAGGTGTCCTGCCATCGTATTTTCTGGAACGATATTTCTTGCAGGTTCAGCGTGTATGACGCAGCGGCCTTCAGCAAGAGAAACTCAAGCACCGTGTTCAAATGCAGTGGGGACTCTTGCTGGCCATGACAACGCTTAGAAGTGCTTTTTCGGAAGAAGGACAAGTTGGACCGGAAATGAGGACCTAGGTGTGCTCTTTTGCGCTGTTGTTCACCGTTCGATCATTACCAGTTTTTGTGCCCCCGTGAGTTCAACGCTTAGGTATGTTGATGATAAATGGATATGCGTTAAAAGGTACGTACTCCGGAGTGGTGAATTGTTCTGGTGAAGTGATTCGTTGCTGCTATCTCCTGTTTCGTGAGGGTTCTTGTCGGTACTCATATACCGCAGGCATGAGGGGCTTTCTTTGCAGAACATTTCAGTAAACCAAGACTGCAGCATTTTCAAGATTGCCATAACCAGCATCAATGCAGCTCTCATGTCAACATCAGCATCAAGACAGCTCTGATGTGAGCATCAGCCAGCGCAGCTCTGATGTTAACATCATCAGAGCAGCTGTGATGTTAACATCAGACCTGATGTCGCTTTTTTTTTCAATAGGGATGCTTCTCCTTGACCATGTTTTTTTTTTGCTTATTGACGTTTTGTGAAGGAACGCTGAATATGCGCACACCATTGACTGTCAGCACTAGTCCCGGTCAGCTGTCATTTTTTACAGTTTTCGTTGTAGTAATTGCTAGTCATTTGCACCAAAGGCGCTGGATGTGAACTATTTTCTCTTTCCTGGACTTGCATTTCTCCCAGTCGTTGGCTTTGTCATTTTTTCATAATTTAAATTTTCTCTTGGTAACTCTTGAGTTTCGTAATCCCTACGCTGTGCATTTTACCATTTTTGATAAAGCTCATTCCACGTACCGTGCACATACTATTTTGTGCTGAAGTGCAGCAATTGTTTCGTTACGTCTAATGTTACATGCCATTCATTTTTGTGTCTGGGCAGTACTGAAGCGTGAGCAGATAGGCAGACTGCCTATTACTGCATAACTTCGTTTTCTTTGAGGCACCACCACTTGGACAGGCAGACCGCCTCTTGCTGTATACTTTTTCTTTCTTTTGAGACACTGTTGACGTGCGAGTGGTTACGCAGGCAGGCTGCATATTACTGTATACCATTTCCCACCATGCAGCAATTTTACCGTTACGTCTAATATTAATGCTACAAGCCGTTCATTTCTTCCAGGGCCATTGCCGAAGTGCAAGTGGTTAGGCAGACTGCCTACTACTGCATACCTTTTTTGTTTCCTTTCAGAGACCACCTCTTACTGTGTACGTTCCCCCCCCCCTTTTGAGACACCATTGAAGGGCCAGTGGTTACGCAGGCAGGCTGGATATTACGGTAGACCATTTCCACCCTTTTCTTTTCAGGCTACATTGGCAATGACAGTAGTTATGCGGACATGCTGCATATTTCTGTATACCCCTCTTTTTTTGTTTTTCATTTCAGACACAATTGGCATGCATTGGATGATGCAGGCAGACTGCTTAGTGTACACCACTCGTCGTTTAGTCTATTGAGGTGCTCCAAGTGTTGTGTCAGTCTATTTCCTCTCCGAAAATAAAATGTTGGGCTCTACACACACTGTTTACACTCAAAATTATTGTAATTATTAAAAATAAGCATATTAATGCCAAAATATGCATGGGGGGGTAAATATGCATGGGGGGAGCCCCTGCCAGCATTATCGGGGATCCGCCGGGGACCTGCTGGGACCGAATACTTGCTGCCGATGTCGGTCCTTAATCATCCCGGTGTTGCAAACTGGAGGAAGGACCGGTATCGGCTGGTGGCATGCCCCCGACTTTGTAGGATTCTTTCCCGATGCTGGACCGGCTTCGCCCCGGTCCTTTGTGCTGCTTGGGAACGTTCTTTCAAAATTAAAGACTGCGGTGGTGCTTTTGAGTGCACTGTAGGGTCATGCTGTGCGTCCTGGAAGAATTTGAGGAAGCTAGTCGTCATTAGAGGTTTATTTTCACCCTGTAATAGACGATATGCATAAATCCCAGATGCCAGTGCAATGCGGTACATCTTGTGAGCCTGTTCGTTCCTTTGGCACCATCCTTCTCTCCCTCATTCCGAACCTGATGCCATCAGGAAGGAGAAGGAAGCGCCAGGGAATGAACAGGCTCCCAAGACACTGCATCGCACTGGCGCCTGGGATTTATGCATATCGTCTATTGGGGGTTAGTTGGACTCCACTATCGGGGTTAACATAACTCCATCATCAGAGCTTACTATACTCCCTCACTGGCATTTCATATACTCCCCCACAAGTGTTTGATAAGCTCCCTCACAGGCTTTTAGTATGCTCTTCCATGGGAGTTAGCCTAACTCCATTGAAGGTGTTTAGTGTACTCCATCACATGGTTTAACCTGAGTCCATCAGAGGTGTTTAATATACTCTGTGACAAGGGTTAACCCAACACCATTGGAGGGGTCCATCATACTCCAGCATATGGATTAACCCAACTCTGTCAGAGGTGTTCAGTATACTCTGTCACAGGTTGAACCCTACACCATGGGGGGTGTTTATTATACTCTGTGACAGGGTTTAGCTCAACTCCCTCAGAGGTGCTTAATATACTCCGCAACAGGGGGTTAACGGAACTCCGCTGTGGGTTTTTAACCTTACTCCCTCTTGTCCTGGAGTTAAGGTAACTCCTCAGAAGCCTAAAATTTTGCACCTGGGAGTTACAGCTTTTTGCCCCGACAAAGGAGTGTTTTTGACTCCCTTTTTTCTCAGAGTGCACTACGCGTCAAGTACCACCGTGGTCGCAATTTGCAAGGGTGGCTAGTAAGAGTTAAGATCGACAATCAAAAGATGAAGATGTACGATGCCACCCCTGCAACGGAAAGAGGTGTGAGATCTGCAAATGCAGACATGCCAAACAGTACCAAGTACCAATTCACACTTTAAGGCTAAGGTACTTGGCAACTTGGATTGCAATTCTTCTAATATCATCTACCTCGTTAAAGGTAACACTTGCGATTCGCAATATATCAGCCAGACAAAAACTTCATTCAGGATTCGGTTCAACAACCACAGGTCTGATGTTACTAAGGAGCACAACCTCCCGGCCTCGCGTCACTTCAATCAACCTGAACACTCAATTGCTGACGTATCATTTTTTATTCTTGAGTCTGGATTTCAGTCCGACCGATCAAGGGAACAACGCGAGTCATTTCTCATTTACAAGTTTAAATTTCTGATAAATCAAGATCCAGGCATCCTCTGTTCGTAGCACAATACCATATAGAAGAATCAAAGACGCCTCCCCTGAATTGTACAGTTCACTTGGTGTTACCTACGTTTTTTCAGATTACAACAAAGCCAGCCTTTCCATTATACCTTGGAACGCGAACCGTCTCTACACAATACTCCAGGTTATGTCAACCACAGGACAAGGACCCCGCACGTGACGTTCCCGGAAATTTTCACAACTTTATACGACAATCACCAGGAACTGGCAAGCTCCTGCTCAACTATGACGCATTAAAGAAACCTACACAAGCCATTGCACAAATTCAGTTACCTTTTTCGTGAAGAAAGCGGAACTTCCGAAACATCGATCATCTGCATTTTTGTAACTTTTTAAATCTAAGGGCTAATTATTTACGTTAACGAATGCATTAAACTACTGACTGTTTCACTTTATTTCATGTAGCTTTCGTCTCCGGCTTATTTATTCATTATATATATATATATATGTATAATGAGTATCTGTTTCTCTGCGTGCAGCCACAGAAGCCATCTTAATCTGTAAGTTTGAATTTCAAACACGTCTACTGTCATTTATTTGTTACTTTAATGGCTTTTTTTCCTCTTTATAATTGCACTGGCTTGCACTGTGGCATTGAGGAATGCTCAATCACCCTCCCAGGTGTATATCGCTCGCTGAGCGACCCCTGGTTTGCCAATCCCGAACGATGCGCAGCTACCTAGGGCTGACGAGCCGCAAACACGGCGAAACACGTGTCCTCTGGTACTGTCGCATCGTTGCATGAGTTTCTCTGCGTGCAGCCATAGAAGCAATCTTAATATGTAATTTTGAATTTCAAACATGTCTAGTGTCATCTACTTGTTTCTTTAATGGCTTTTGTTCTGCATTATATATATATATATATATACTACAAAATTTAGGTTCGAACGACCAGGATGTTGAATATAGATAGGGGAGAAAAGACACCAGAGACTGAAGTAGGGAGTAGGGGAAAGTTCCCCTACTCCCTACTTCAGTCTCTGGTGTCTTTTCTCCCCTATCTATATATATATATATATATATATATATAGAAACTCATACTGAAACACGCAGCTAATACAGTCACGCTTATCACGATGAAAACTGCCACACGCGCTCATTGCCTAATGCGGACTGGCATTCATCTGGACCGCTACTGAGCCATAAAGAGCCTAACCGTTATCATCACCATCACCCGTCCGGAGGCCTTTGTTGAGCTGGCAACCGATTTTGTTTTTACGTTTCTTGAACATTTGAGGGCTCTGCGATCGGTACACGCTCCAGACGCCAGAGCAGATGCCAAATGGTACTAGCTGTTTTGTATTTGTCCATTTGCATAGAAACAAGTTACGATGCTGGAAACACTTGAGACCGGCTCTCTTCAATTCGCGCCGCAGCTTTGGAATATTCAACTATGCCCTGAAGGAATAATACGTGTAGATAAAAAGTAAATGACAATCCCGCGAGATATGTTACGATTAGAGGTAAGATATGACGATGGACCGATTCCAAGACTTTCGTGCAGTTCCCTGCACTTCCTCAGGTAAAAAAATACATGGTACAACTAGACTGTATACTCATGAAAAAACAGGGGAGAGAAGAGAAGAAAAACAGAGGGAGAAAGCGGGGAAGGGTTATACAAAACCTCAAATGGCAGACCACTTAAAATGGGCACGAAATTTGGGAAAGCAGTTAAACCTGCTCTAGCCAACGCCCAAAGGGGTAAATCAATAAGTTACGAAAAGAGAAACTAGACAAGAAACGAGAACACACACATATCACTTTTTTAGAAAATTGACTTGGTGTTGGCAATGCAAAACCTGGCACAGGCACAATGAATTACAGGGTCGGCAGAGGGTGAAGGGGTCGTGTTGCCGCAGAGAACGGCGCAGAAAGTTCATACAAACGTAAGTATGACGAGAGGAAACACAATGCGGAAGGGAGTCGGTGGTCACAAGAGGGAGTCATAGCGTATGTAACTCGGTCTTATGACCACAGACCCCCTTTCGCGTTGTGATGTTTCTTGTATATTGTCTCTTTTTGTAACTTCTTGCATTGTCCCTTTGGATGTTCCATGTGGCTTTGCCAGGTTAAACTCCTTCTACAACTTTTGTGTCCATTTTAAGCCGTCTGCCATCTGAGGTTTTTGCACAACTCTTGGCCACTTTCTCCAGCTCTGTTTCTTCCCTTCCCTCCGTTCCTTCATGATTAGTCCATTGAAGAAGTAGAGGGTTGGGTCAAGATCCACTTGGAAAAAGTAACAACAATAATACAAAAAACTGAAGCTTTCCTTTAATGGATACAAGCAGTTTCGTCAGGTACAATAAGTGTCACGTACATTTGTACCTGAGGAAATGCAATCTACCGCATGAAAGCTTGTATTCATTAAAGGAAATATTCAGTGTTTATATTTTTGTTGTTCCTTATGAGCCGATCATTTATGAAGTGTCGCTGTAGCATATATTTTGTTCCCTGAAGAAATGGCGGACTGTTCTGCACAAAAGCCTCGTAGTTAAGCTATCCGTGCTTCTACCCGGTTAATCGTTATTCTTTTTACCTCAAGGTATAATCAAAAGTATAGCAAAATACTTACGCATTAAGCAATTAGCTAGAGACAATAAAACATTATGCGGCAGAGTACGGCACAAGAGTTACGGCACAGAGTTCGGACTCTTCAGTGGCAACAGTGCCTGCAGTTGAGGCGCGACGATGTATGCTAGTTCGTCCTCCCCAGCTCTTTCCACACATTTAGCAACGTGGAGAGCAGTGTTCTGGAAAACCTGTTCACTTAAGCCTTTCGAATATTTCAAAGGTTTGCTGCATTTTAGTTTGGACAAGCCTGATGAAATGTCGGCACATCGACACATAACAAACCTTGGAACTCTGTGTTCCAAACTCACTCACTCACTCACTCACTCACTCACTCTCGCACGCACGCACGCACGCACGCACGCACGATGTATTGCGCTATTTCATTATGTTTCAAAACATATATGTATCAAAGTAAACATGTTGCGCAGTCTAGATGGTTTCCTTAAAAGGAACCTACCTGTAGGTTCTCTAGGACACTTCGGTTCAGGCTTCTCACGACGTTGTAGATCATTGTTGAGCTCAAAAGCAAGGCCAGCGAAAACAGGGTAGAGTTCGATGCAAGACTGGACATGTTATCATCAGTTCCCTCGGTGTCCATGAGGACTAGTGCAACTGTCCCCCATCTGGGCGTGTCTATTTTGAAAATTTTTCCCCACAGCAGTATTCCAGAGGTGACCTTGTTGCGTCCGTATTTCCAAGGAAACCCCTTTAGTGGGCCAAGAGCTTTACCCATCCAGCCCTTAGAAGCCCGATTTCCCTCGAGGTGTTCCAGGTATCTGCGTCGAAAACATAGTGCAGTCTGACACGACTATCCCTTGTAGAAATGACATAAATAACCCACCTAATGAAATAGTCGAACAGGAAAGACTTGCCAGAGCGGAATACACCGGCAATCGATACAACAACCACAGGCAGGTCTTCAACTCCTTTCCACATACTGTGGTCCAGCACATTGCGATGCAATTCATATACGCTACCTTCAGATTCTGACTGCACGATAACTGGTACTGGCTCCGTTGACAGCAACTACATCAAAATAAAAGAATTCCCCAATAAATTCACGTGTTCACTCAGCACAAATCACTATCGCTGACACTTAAGGCTAGCTCACACATACGGCAACGGGGTATGGCAATCCTGGACAGCACGGCAAATCGCGCCGTTTCCTCGCCGTTGAGACGCCGTGATGACCTCCGAGGCACGGCAAAAGGAAGTTCAGACATGTTCAACTTATGGTGGTGGAGGTGGTGATGGTGAAAGGGCTTGCCGTTGTCGGCCTCACGTATGTGGGCAACGTCACGGCTGACGCCCTGGGGAAATGTGCGTCCTGGGCCGTCTTCTAGGGGAACTGTGTCGACATATGTCTGAAGTGGCCTTGCGTGGCGTCGCCCACTCGCCTCGACCAATGGGCGCTGCGCATGAAAACTGCCAGCGCGTGCCGTGGTTAGCCGTGGGAGAGAAGAATGGGAAGAAGCGATAATGAAAGGACCCGTGTTGTTCGGCAGAGCGGCCGACCACGGCGGGCAAAGAGGCGTGAAGAACGGCGACAGCCGTGTCGCAGCTTGTGCAGCTTGTCGCAGTGCCGTTGCCGTTCGCCGTCCCTGCCGTTGACGTATGTGTGTACTAGCCTTTAGTGTGTTACACGGCCATTTCGGACTGCAAAACAACATTTAATTTACCTTCGCTGAAAGAAACGGGGTCCAAAAATGTGAAGCCGTGAATGATGATTATGCACATCCATGAATTTCGGAATATATCCATGAGTGGATGACGTCATCATGTCCTATATTTTCTGCCCCCCAGCAACACCGTTTCGGATTTGCACGACTGCAGCAGCTCTGCTGATGACACGGGGTGTTTGACATTTAAGAAACAAATCGCCAGACGAGTGGAACATTGCGCTCATTGTGACGAGATATGTATGAATGTACATTTATGTAGAATATTATGCTAGAGACGCATATTACATTGGCATAAATCCAGCAAAATTCACTATATTTAGTCAGTAGGGCATTGATTTTAATAATAAAGGCGCTCATCTTTCGCCCAGCACTAACATGGCTCTTGTCATATTACGTCTTGTTCTCTAAACTCTAACAATAGGGAGTTTTTGTCACCACCATTTCCTCTGTCCGACGCAACCGAGCGCCGCCGATGCGCTGTACGAATGGTGAGTGAGTCGTAGGAAACGCGATTTCGTATGAACAACCCACTCGCTGTGAGTCGTTTCATTGTATTCGACGAGCACAAGCGCGACGGGACATTCGCGACGTTCATTTCATTCACGACGCGAGGCAAGATAGCGGTGGATAAATTCCATGATAGGCAAGCCTGAGCGATGGGCAAGAACACGTAAACAAACACAAACACGAAGGCTTTGAGTTTGAGCCTTCGTGTTTGTGTTTGTTTACGTGTTCTTGCCCATCGCTCAGGCTTGTCTATCATGGAAT
This sequence comes from Ornithodoros turicata, assembly GCF_037126465.1. NCBI lineage: Eukaryota > Metazoa > Arthropoda > Arachnida > Ixodida > Argasidae > Ornithodoros > Ornithodoros turicata. The sequence continues at coordinate 48,772 of NW_026999529.1, read as the reverse complement.
TTATCCACCAGCTAGCCTGCATTTACTCCATTCTGGCAAGATAGCGGCTGCTTGGAGTGAAGGAGTTGCGGTGAGACTGCCACATCATTATCGCTTGCGACGGTATATACCCAAGCAGGACGCTAATATCGGTCCAGTATTGGACCGATATGGGCTGCCAATATTGGCAGTCCCATATTGGCCAATATGGGGAGAGCAACCAGGTTCCATATTGGACCGATATGGGCTGCTCATATTGACAAGCCCAATTTGCGCCAATATTTCTGTAATGACGCCAAGGGGAGTGCGTGTAATAATAAAGCATTATCCGGTTTAATTTCCACCACTGATATTATTTCCGTCTTCTTTTTGCTTTTTCATTTCTCCAAATCTCATTGACCCACGCTGCATAGAATTACAAAAGGCAACACTGCATCGCCGGAAAAACGAAGAACGGGTGCTGCGCCCGTATTGCTGAAGGACAGAGGCAGTCGTATTGCCGACTGTAGAATGGTACAAGCTAAGGCTTACCCACATCGCATTTAAAAAAGTGTACTGCCCTCGGCCTAAAAACAAAGACCAGGATCAACTACTGCTAGGCAGTCCCACGGAACTACCAGTTCCAAACATACCATTGGAGCCTTCATTCGGATCGCAACAGTCTATGAACCAAAAATTTTCAACCCGCTCCTAGAGTATAAATGAGCGAAACACTTTCCTGACGATGACGAACATATGCGAGATCAACTCACACTGCTTGCAGCAACGTGAAAGCATTTAACTTTGCAGAAGAGCCATGCCTTTCTGTCAAACATTGTGTTTTTTTACTGACCTGCCACAATTCCTTATCATTAGAGGAACCAGCGACATTTTAGTGCGTATGAAACTTCCGATCCGACTGCCGCGCATGCACATTAGTTCTAGGACGCGTGAATTAGCTCAAACGACCACGCTCGCTCTCAGTCGGGTCGACTGAGAGGTAGTGATGAGTGATAGTCATCCAAACATTATCGATAGCACTATCGATGGTTCAGACGGCTGCTCATTTGGCTATCGATAGTTTCGCCCAGAACTATCGATATATTGAGCCATCGATAGTCAAGCGGACACAGTCCAACCCGCTTGCTGCAAAAATGTAAAAGTAACTGCTCCCACTTGGGCTATCAGTTTAATGGAATATATCTACTTACGGTTGGCACCGATATTTTTGAAATAGTTTCGGACCGCTAGCATGTCTATAAAATATTACATGAAACTGGGAAAAGCAGTCGGGAACCTCTGTTCTGCGTAAACTAACAAAGCAGGAAAGGATATTTTGTGGATTGTTGTGCGCTATGCGTATGGTTAACATTAATCAGAGCAGTCGCATGCACTGTCAAACTATCAGTACTTTAAGTTACTGTCACGGTAATATGTGTCTGTGACACCACTAATTCCTCCTCAGAAATGCCCACTTAAAGAAGTGAAAAACTATCGGTAGTCTCGCATGTTTCGATAGTATCGTCCATCACTACGGAGTAGCATTGGCATACGCGAAGCAAGATGGCGGCTGCTTCCAGAATGTAGAAAGCTGAGTTATCGAGTTCTAGTGAATGTTAGTATGGGATTGCCACGCATGTTGACTGTTTCGAACAATGTGTATCATCTGCAGGAAGTTTGTGGATGTAACGACGTACTGAATTGGGCATTTCACACGCTTCAACGTCCAATCTTGCCGTGCTGCTTGCGTATTTGTGCAAAACGGCTATGCACCATTTTCTGTATTTTCAGTCAATATGGGTTGTACACGGGCAATATGGGGCCCATATTGCGAGGACTTTCCCAATATTGGCTCAAACTGAGCAATATGGGGCCCGTCTTGCCAAGATTTTCCCAGTAGTGGCTCAAACTCAGCCAATTTTCAACCAAGTTTCAACCAATATAGGGGTCATCTTGGTGGAACGGGCCCCATACTAGACCCTTATCGCCAATGACCAGCCAATATGGGACCAGTATTGTGTGCAACTTGGGTATAGGGTGTCCCAGCAAACGTCCCCTTTAGTTTTCTGAAAACCTAAGTGTCCTGACCCGCTTTTCCATGCTGAACAACGTCTTCACAATCACTCTGCGGAATTAGTAGGGGATCCAAGGCACACATCTTTATGTCTTCGTAGTTCCAGTCCCATTAAAATGACCTCACGTCCCTCATTTTGTACCTTTTGCCCAGGTGTAGCGAGGTCGTAAGTAAGTACATGTATTTACATGGCGTTAGGTGTGAGGAGGGTGGGGAAAAAGCTGTAGAGAACAGCTTGACAAAGTCCATTCTCCCGCACAGACGCCCGGTATTAGACGTCTGGGTAACAGGGATATCTACCACTTAACTGGAAAAAAAGCATTAGTTGTTCCCATCCTGTAAATCACGCAAACCCCTAAATGCCCTATCATCATTTTGCCGTGTGAGCTTGACAAGGTGTACGGGAAAACTGATGGAAAGAGCGGTTTTAACTCGTCTCGGCTGGTGGCTCAAAGAATTAGGTGCGTTTCCCCGGGAAATGGCTAGGTTTCGCAGCCACCGAGCTTGGCTAACGCTATTTTCGACCTATCCTTTACAGTGCAATGTGCTCGTGCGTACCGATGAATCGTCGTGTAGATTAAGCACACTTATGATACCTTCTGGCACATTTGTGTGCTACACGACTTGAACATTTTCGGTGCACCTGGTCGACTCTTCAGCTGGCTCTGCGGCCTCCATAGGAACTGAACTGTCGCTGTCCCGACGTCCCACGGCCGAAGTCAACGGCCAAACTCGGAATACTTCCTTGTCGATCCTCTTTGATGAACATTATGCGTAGGCATAATGTTCATCAAAGAGGATCCACAAGGAAGTATTCCGAGTCCGACACTCTTTAATGTGCTGATGTTGGGTCTAAAACCGATAATTACTCGAAAAGTGGTGTTCTATGTGTATACAGATGATGTTGTCCTTTGGACACTAGGAAAATATTGACTTGCCATTCAGCGTCGCTTTCAGCAGGCTCTCAACGATCTGTAAAGCGAATGGCAAACCTGTAGACATCGCATGCTTTTCTCAACGGTTGTAATTTGGGTGGTTCTGGTACGTAATAGCTCTGCTGTATATTAGTCATTTTTCCAGCAACTTCCCAGATCGCTGCGCCTTGCAGACTGCAAACGCGTCTACGTGAGGCGGCTAGTGCGCCATCTGTTTAAAAAGGGAAGCAAGGGGAGCCATGTTGCGAGCCGAGGGGTTGGTAGCTGGCCGGTCCCCACAACGGTAGGCAAAGAACACAAGGCAGAGCCCGGCTGTCGATAGAGACAACATGTATTTACATAATGTACAAACAGAGAAAACAAGTAGGCTACAGATGCACGCTTAAATAGCCGATGCGCCTTAGGAAAGGGGTTGGTCGCCGTGAGGGATTCTAGGAAGCTGTCTTCGTTTTCCCTTTTCTTCAGAGAGTGGAAGAAATCCGCTGGTGGGAAGGAAAATGTCCGCCCGAGTGGCTTTTGCGAAAAGCGACCGTTCTGTAGCTTGGATGACCACTTTTGCGATGTGGAGTCACAACAACTCCTCGAGCCCCGGGTTGACCTCGGACGAAGAGCAGCCCAACGATCGGTGGCTCGACGAAGTTGGTTTTCCGTGCCAGATGATGAAGGGCAGGTTCTCGACTGACGCAGAAGAATCCCAATATCTCCACAGCCGAAGTGTACCAAGATGAAGGCTCCAGATAGGGTAGATCATCTCCCTTCTTCGGGCATTGGTCGATCTAAAAAGACCCATCAGGAATCGATGATGCAGCTCCTCTTCCCAAGGGGTTGACGGCCAGCACCACCACTCCTCTTGGGTAGGTGCTGGACCGCTTGAAGCAATAACAGTTACGAAAGGGAAAACAACAAACAGAACAAAATCAACAGATCCGTCGCACAACTTAGAGTCATTCGCCCATGTCACCAGTCAGCCAGGATTCTGTACAATTAAAGAGAGACCCTAGCCAAATATTTGGTTCCCCCGAGCTTTTGCCGAGGGACTAAATCCAGCGCGATCCATTAAGACATGGTACAATAAGCAAATACGCATTTTCTCCACCCCTTTTTGCACTAACAGTACAACACAAAACACATTCTTTCCTTTTTTTGTTGTTTGAGAGTTAAATAGAACGAACAGCCGTCGATAGATTGCCCAAGTGTGCTCTGGCAGGTTAAATATCTTGAAGAGCAGATTATCAATGTTCCTTTCCACCAAAATCTCTTAGCGCCTACTGAGACGGTCTGCGTTGGCATGCTATTTGCCCCTTTTATAACGTACAACGAAATGGTGCTGTTGAAGCGACGAACTCCAGCAACGTACGGCCTTTCTTGCCAGACTTTCTGGTTCAACTATGTGATGGAATGGTCGGTTACTAGGATAAACTTTGCACAATAGAGATGACAGGCGAGTTCCTGTGTGGCCCACACTAAACAAATGCATTCCTGTTTCAAAGCGCTGTGCGCTTCTTCCCTCAGCGAAATTTTTCGACTGGCGTACAAAATACGGTGCTGCTGTTTGTTCTCGTCTTCCTAGCACAAAACGGCCCCCATCTCTCTGTTGCTCGTGTCGCATTGAACAATGCACGGCTGAGCATAGTCGGGAGCTCAAAGGACAGAAAGTTCCGATAACGCATTTGTCTAAGGTACAGAATGCGTTCTCCATTTCTGCGTTCCCCTTTATCATTGTAGGTGCTGTCTTTGGGAACGCGTCGGTCAGCAGACTAGGTAATTCCGAGTACTGCCCATACGTAGCTTCTATAATAACCCGTCAGACTCAGGAACACTCTATGTTCTGTTTTGTCCAGTGGTCTAGGGAAATCTGCAATGACTGACACTTTAAATTCGGCTGGTCTGCGGTAGCCTTGCCCTACTCTTTGACCGATATATAGGACCTCGGCCTGCCCAAGATGACACCTTGTTGCTTAAGGTCAAACCCGCGCGCTTTAGCCTTGTAGAAATGTCGCGGTGGTGTTTCACATGCCCGGACTAGGAGCTGGAAAAAATGGCCGCATCATCAAGATAGGTAGTGCGTATTTCTGCGCCGCTCATAGTACCTGGACCATCAAACCTGAGAAGCAGAAGGGCGCATTTTTAAGAGAAGCTTAACATTAATGGCCGAAAAGTCCCCATCGGTGTCGTAAAAGCCGCGTATGTTTTTGCCCTGTCCGACATTGGCACTGGCGAGTAACCCCTAACAAGGTCCAATGTGGAAATAAATTATGCTTTGCAGACCCTTTCCACGCGTTTTTCCAGAGTCGGAATAGGATATGCCTGGGTTGTCGTAGCGGCGTTGAGTTTACGGTAGTCGATGCACGGGCGTGGCTCTTTGCCCAGAGCCTCGACGTTTATCATGGAACTCGCATAGTCGTTCTCAGCTTCTTCAATTGCATTCAAATCCAGCATACGTTGAATTCTCTTTTCATTATTGCATCTTGTGGCGGGGATATTCGATAGGACCAGGAACGTACACGAACGTCGGTTGTAAGCTCAATATGGTGACAGATTAGGTGCGTCTTTCCCGGGTTGTCAGAGAGCAGGTCTTCGAACTCATTTATCAGTTCCCGTGTAGTCGTCTACTTGACAGTCGTTCAGAGTCTCTCACCCTGTACAGTTTTCACGATTTATTTTCGTTTAGGTACTAAAGAAGAGATTTCACCCCGTTCAATAATTTCGGTCGGTTGTTCCTCCGTCATATTCAAGGCAACGTTTACGACATGTGTAGATTCAATAAATGTTTCATTATGTTTGTGTGGTACGTTCGGACGTGTTTCTTTCTGCCCCGAAATTCTACCATAGAAGTGGTGTCAGACAGTTCGCGCAGGACCTTGAAGGGACCATCCCAGAGCACCTGAAATTTATTAGCCCGCGTGGGTCGGATGACCAGTACCGCATCTCCCTCTTTATACGTTTTATACGTTCTCGGGCGGGCGTTACGATTGTAGGAAGTGTCAGCACGCTCCTGAGATCCTCGCATATTCGCGTCCGCGATCACCCTTGTATCTTGCATTCTCTGCAGAAGGTTCAAGACGTACACCAGAACAGTCCGGTCGCCACTCATGCCGTCTCAGTGTTCCCTTACTAATCTCATGGGTGAACGTAGCTCACGCCCGTATACAACTTCGGCGGGGCTGAAACCTGTCGTCTCACGCGAAACTGAACGCAATGTAAACATGGGCCCATGTAGACTCCACTCCAAGTTCGTTTTCAACGCGTGAGTAAGTGCTCGAAGGACCCACTTCAACACTGAGTGCCACTTGTCAATGCGGTTCCTTTGAGCGTGGTGTAACGAACTGTGGATAGCTTCTATTCCGCATTTCTCCAATAAGGTGGCTGTCAGTGCGCTCGTAAATACTGGCCAGTTATCGCAGTGAATTCCGATTGGAAAACCCTATACGCACAATAACCGATAAGAGACCATCGACGATGTCAGAACAAAACTCCTCCTTCAGTGGTACTGCCTCGGGGAATTTAGTTGCCGGGCTTATCATCGTTACGATGTACCTGATACCAGTCGAGATGCAGGAAGAGGCCCGACAACATGCACAACTAACTGGCGGAAAGGTTGGGAGATGATATGTACAGGTTGGGACAAAAGCTTACGGAACACGCGAGCGGCGTACTTTTTCTTCGGTGCGACACACCCTAGCGGCCGCCGGAAGCGGATGAGTTCACTGGTTCGGAGTGGTGGAAGGGAGCGCTGTTGGCGACACACAGCGGTAGCTTTCTCCCAGGCACGACCAAGCGACACCGTAACTGCCACTGTGTGTCACTAACAGCGCACCCTTCCACCCCACCGAAGCAGTAAACATACCCGCTTCCGTCAGCCGCTAGTGTGCCGCTCGCGTGTTGCGTAAACTCTTGTCGCAACCTGTACCACTCCAAGCGACATTTTACAGCGCTCGTTAGGTTTGCCCACTCTCTACCACGTGTCACACGACCTCACGTACATTTCCACATCCTTAAAGCAGCCTGGCCAATACCATTACTGAGGAAGACGTTGCTCTGTATTACGTACACCCAGGTATCGGGCCCACGAGTTACAGTAACACGATTGGAGGGTATCTGCGCGCAAACTCTGCGGTACAACAAGGTGATCAGTTACTTTTCCCTTCCGGTCTTCATAGTGCCGCTAATGTAGGCCATCCTCTACCACGATCTTCACATTTTTATACGCGATTCCCTCTATGTGCTGGTCACCCAGGCCCCCTTCTGGAGTCACTCATTTACCCTACTGGACCAATGTCAACGCAGAGAGCAATACAAAGCATAGAACTAGATCTCATGGGGCAGAGTAAGCTCTTAGGTAATCTCTGACAGCAAAGAAATTGAAAACGCTGTGAACTGAGTGACCAACAACCTTTAATCCATAATGAACTGGACCTACTGTTAACTACGAACCTGTGACTAATTAATGTGGCCAACAAAAGTATTATGATGAAAGCTATTAACTGAAAGGTATTATGGTATGGTATGTATGGTATGAACCGAAGGTGACCACCAGATGGCACAGCCACTGAACTTTGCACTGAACGTATCGTCGCTGTGTGTCGTGTGTCTTGTTGGTGTGTCCGTTTTTAGTGTTTCCTTTTTTTCTTTCTTTTTTTTCTACCTCTCCATGTGGTAACTTGCCACCCGTCTCGGCATGCAGACCGCCCTCTCTTTCTTACCCCCCCCCCCCTTTGTGCGCATCGCGGATTTTTGCTTCTTGCGTCTTCCTTTTGGAGTCTCATTACTTCATCCTTGCCGACCTTAGTGGCGGTTTACTGTGTCCGCGTCGGCGCTGGGTGTTACTCTCCGGCGCCAGCGCGGTTACATTACATCTCCCTTCTTTCATTCGGGAAGCGCAATACTTCTTTCCGCATCCTGATCCATCTTCGTGGTGCGTGAACATCTGGCGACGTCTGAGGAGTTGTCACTCCCGGTTGTTCACGACGAACCATTTCTTCCTTTGTGTTCGGTGTGGCATTATATGAGAAGGTCGTATGTCCTGGCGGTTCCTCCTTGATGTGGGCCCATTGTCACTGCGTAGTACGTCGGATCTAGGCTCATTTCAGGTGCAGACTTGTACTCCAGGGGTCCACTCACCTGTGATGTGCTCGCGCAACGCGAATCTTGCCAGCATCCAGAGGAGGAACAGGCTTTGCTGACGTGTTGTGGTACGACTTCTGTTTTTCCTTTCAGTCTTGTGCTGACCACTTGCGGTCCTTTAACTTGAGGCTTGAGACAGCTGTTGTGCAGAGGAAGCAACGTCCTCGTTTGTCTGTTCATTAACCGCTGAACAGGAGATACCAGCGTTGCGCCTGCATTCCAGTAGTATTGAGCTGCATACTTATGCTTTTGCAAAAGTTTTTTGGCTTCCTATACGCTTTTGGATAATACGGACTTGACGTGCTGTGACTGACGTCGTACTGCTTCGTAAATGCCGGATAACGGGGGCCCGTTATCTGAGATGTTGTTCTACAGCAAACCGTGAGCTGCGAGACTTCCATGCAAAACGATATGACATTTCTCGTCTTGGCGACAGTCATAGGCTTCACAATGTAGTAAAAGGAACACAAGTCTACCATTGTGATGACTGTTGACTGTCCAATGTGAATAACTCCATTCCCACTGTCTGCCAGGGTTGGACGGGTACGTCGTGACCTTCCATTGGTTCTCGAGCAGCTGAGCTGCTTCTGATACTGTTGGCATAGGCTCCAGGCTGCAATGTCATCTGTCTGCCTGTCGTCTGTCATACCGTGCCAGTATATGCCGTCTTGAGCTCTGAGCTTCATCTTCTCCATTCCACTTGGGACGCATGTAGAAGTCCTACAATGTCTGGACGAAGTTTGGTTGACAAAATGAGCCTCTTCAACCGCAGTACTAAGTCATCTGCTGTGTGAATCTCGTCTCTGTAAGGCCAATAAGGTACGACTGATGGTTTACTTGGTATGCTTCCTTAAAATGAGCATTGTTTGATGACCGTGAAAGGGCGTCCGCTACGTACATCTCGGCCCCAGGCTTATATCGGACGTCCGATGCGTACTTCTGCTGCGTCACGTGCATGCGCTGCAGACATTGTAGTGGAGACTGATGAAGGTGCTTCTTGAAAATCGCCTCTAAAGGGTGGTGGTCGGATTCCAGCAGCAGACGGGGTTGACGAAAGATGTAGTCGTGGAAGTGTTGACATCCATGTGCTATCGCCAACATCTCTTTCTCAATTTGGGCGTATCTCATTTGTGTTGGCGTCAGTGACATCGTAGAATAGGCCCACGGGGTGTCCTTCCTGGAGCTGTCCATGTCCGAGTCCATGCAGTCCAAGTCCATGCTGGCTTGCGTCAACGGAGAGAGTCACTGGCATGGTCGGGTCGTAAAACTTGAGAACAGGAGCGTCTCTGAGTTGCACACTGAGCTTGTCAAAGCTTTGCTGGCACTTGGGAGTCCATACCCAAGCATTGTCTTTCTTCAAGAGCTCTCATAGGACTGCTGTGGTTACAGTCATGATGGGAATAAACTTGCGTACGTAGTTGACGATGCTGCTGATTATGCTGATGTCCCTTACTCGTTCCCAGTCGACTGACAGACCTGCCAATAATTTGTGTCCCATATACTTCACTTTGGTGCGTCCAAATTGACATTTAAATGCATTGAGGACGAGGATTACTTCTCTACATCTTCCAGGCACTGCTCTGGCACTGGTCTTTTGTCACGTTCTTCTCTCGTAGTACCCCCCACGAAAATATCGTACATCACTATTTCCACCACTGGAGCTCTCCAACACTTCTGGAGCTGATGATATCCGGAACGGCACTCGTGTGGAATGATATCTTCCGTAAGGCGCAGCAAATGTACAGAGTCGTGAGCCTCGGTTATCCAGCCTGATTTGCGAAAAACCTGTTGAGGCATCCAACGTTGAAAACTGCTTAGCGCTATGCAAACGTGTGGCGATGTCGTCCAAAGTAGGCATTGGAATGCCCTCTCATGAGGAATTGGTTCAGGTCTCCGGGATCCATAAAGATTTTCAGTTTATCTCCACGGGTAACGGAGACAACATTATTGACCCATGCTGTTGGCTCAGTAACTTGCACTATGATGCCTTTGTCTTTCATCTTCCTGAGCCCGGACTTCACACGCTCGCACAACGCTACAGGTACTGAGAGGGGAGAGTTTATCAAGCCTTCTGCCCGTGGGCGCAACTTCATTCGATAGACGATTCCTGAGGTGTCACCAAAGCCACTGAACACATCCTGAAATTCCGCTTTTACATATTGTGATGTTTCCATGGCAACTCTTGTGGTCAGCCTAAAAGATTCTCCGACATCTCCACTGAAAGTTGTTGGAACCTTTTGCGACAAAACTATCAACGTTACCGGTGCTGAACCTCCTTCACTGGGAACGGATAGGACAATTTTTCCTACTGAGGCAACACGATGTCCAAAAAACGACGTCAGCTGAGTTTCCTGGGTATCAATGCACTTTTCTGTGATAGTCCGCAGATTTCTAGTCGATATCATGTTTACACGTAGACCCCGCGTCTATTTTTACTTGTGTCTTCACTCCCGCTATATGTACTGTTACAGCCGAACGGTATCTGTGTGTTCTGTCCAGGGAGCGGATGAAAAATTCCGATTTCAGTTCCTCTTCATCGTCTGCTATCCCATGCAGTTTCTCCTTTGGGTGTTTCGACTTCGACCTGCACACTCTGTTCAGGGGCCGGATTCATAAACAGTTCGCACGACAAAAATTGTCGCAAGTCCGTCGTAAGACAACGTTGCGATAAAGTGCGGATTCACGAAGCGCGGGCGTCGTAAGATCGTCATAAGTTACGGCGCAATCCTAAGAGAGCCCCCGAGCTGTCGTAAGTCAATCAACAGCAAACATGGCTGCCTACTTTGGCCGGTGTGGATTTCGAACAGTGGGAACCGCGACGAGGTTTGCGACGTGAGAGGGCTTGTTGGTAACTTGTGACCTTGTTTGACGTCTCCGAGAGCCACTTGCTACGCTACCATAGGATGTTAAGTGCTGGGATTCGTACAGCCTGTGCGACGTACGTGTTGGCTCCTTCCTTGAGGTGACCAACTGATCGGTGCCACGCTGTTCGCGGGGACGTGCAGGTGATGGTTGCGTTTCGTTTTTATTCAAGTGGAAGCTTCCAGTTGGTGATTTTAGATTTGGCGGCCGTGAAACAAAGCAGTTGTTCCCGCATCGTCATTGGTGCAACAAGTGCAGTGTGGACGCTGAAATGAAGTTCATTCGCACACCGAGTGAACTTCTAAAAAACACCCCGGGTAAATTATGTTTGGTCATGTCCAGGCAGTTGTCATGCAATGTAGCGTAAGCAAGGTCCTTCTCTATGAACATTCCGTATACGTGTGCATAGTCTGAAATTGTGCAGGAGGAGTGCCCGGGGGATGGAAAGTGTGGTTGTTTTAGAAAACACGTTTATGTCTGAATACGCTCCTAAATAATTTTGTAACTGAAGTCAACTAAATAAATGAAGATTCCTCATACTTATGTACACAGTCTATTCACTGTTGCCATGGTTTAAGCTGCGACCTGGCAATGTGTTCACCCCATACTTATGCTGCTCTATATGGCAAGCATTCGCATTGCAGAACAAGCAGGCCTGCTAAAAGTGTCTCAATTTTCTTGTGAGTCTCCAAAACTTCCTCTGCCCCAGTGCGGCTGTCATCTTGACGCCTTCATGAAATGCCATGCACATCTGAGAAACTAATCTGAGAAAACAGGCATATAATTATTGACTCAATTGACTGTACACTGTGAATGCACGTGATGAAGCATGAGGAGGTACAGTATGCTTGTGGTCCTGTGCATGGTTCTACTCTGAATGCCCCTGCTCAAACATGAGTCCTTGCTTGACCATGAGGCGGATGCCTGAGGCTGCTGAGCAGGCTCTACATAGATATCATTCGCAGTCGCTTTTTCTGAAGGTAAGTACACATGGGAGAAAACGTAGCCCCTGAAAGAGGCGTCGTTGGACATGGTCGATGGGATGGGCCTGGATTGGTGAGTTCTTGTGCTGAGTCAGAGCTGAGCACAGCATTCTGAGCGAATTAATTAACACAAGTTGGTGGTGAGGGTGTTTGGTGCACTCATCCCCCCTCACACACATACCAATATCGAAACTGCCAGGAGTATCATAGACAGCAGTTCGGTCAATGGCCCCAACCACTCTTTCCTCCAGTATCGTCACCGGTACTAGCCGCGCTGCGGTCTACACTTGCTCCTGACGTTTGAAATTAATATAGTTGTGAATGTTATGAAATTTCATAACCGTCCTTTCCTTTCATCTCTGTAATATCCACCCTAACTCCCAATGAACCCTCCCATTGTGCTGTTCCTGCGAACGTCCACATCGTATACCTCTCTTTTGCTCGAACTTTTAAAGTCTGTCCACTTCTACTTCTGCAAAGTTCCGTGTAATTCCCGAAACCGCGAAGAGGGCTGCGGTGATGTGCTTAGGGACCTTTTGCTTGTCTTTAGCTCCTACTGCTCCATCTCCACTGGCGTCGATAGCGTTTTTGTTTGTTTTGTACCCTTCCACGAGGGTCTCTATCTCGCTCTCCGTAAAATTCAGCCGGTGGACACGCTTTGAGGCCCGATGAGTGACTTCTATATCAACTTCAGAACACACTTCTGAAAATACCGAGCGATTTTGTTGACAAACACCGTGGCATGTGGCATAGGATACAACGGGCCCCATTGGTTGAGCTGACGTCGTTGCTATAACAATAACATAACCTCGGGCCCAATCGCTCATTAATCCCACGGTCACATTTCAGGAAGCACGTCAGCTGCTCTTTCTTGCTCGTTCTGCCCATCGTGAAACTCCCTCTCCTTTACGATCCTTTCGTGAATACTGAACGCCGCGATTTGCGATGATGTCTTACGACGGTTGTAGACTACGACATCGTAGCGAATCTTACGAACTTGTTTGTGAATCCGACCCCAGGTGTCCAAGCTTGCCACAGCTCTTACATTTTTGTTTCCATTTGCTGGGCAGGTTCTCCCTTTGTGGATTGAGTAACCGCAGCTCTTGCAAGGCTCTTTCAAAACATTGACTTCCTGTTACGGGGCGCTGGGTTTGGCGGCTTGAATTTCACCACTCTGATCGCGACAGAGCTCACTGCTTCGCCGCATGCGAATCAACTTGTCAGGGTCAACGTCTTCTGCAATTATTTTCTGTTGCAGCGCCTTGTCGTTCATACCCAGTATAGTTCGTCTACGAAGCATGCGGTCCTCCATTCCCCCGAATGAGCATGGTGCTATTAGGGTTCTGAGATTGGTGAGCCACTCGTCAATTTTTTCTCCGGGCATTTCATGGCAGGAGCCGAGAACATATTCCCGCTACATCAGGTTCGAAGATGGCTTGCAGTATTCCTCAAATTTAGCAATGACTGCATCGATGTCCTCGCGCTTGGACTCATCCTTGAACTTCATTGTAGCGAAGACTGTTTGCGCTTGTTTCCCTGTCGCCAATAGGAAAGTGGCTCTCTGAACATCTTTCGATTGAGTATACAATCCTGTGGCCTTGGAATACAACTTTAATTCGTTAAGCCATATGCTCCACGATTCATGCAGGTCCCCTGTCATAGAGAAAGGCTCCGGAGGCATAAGCATGTTCGCCATCATGCCGCGTTCTTGTCTCGACAGGGCTGTCACAGTTGTAGCACTAGTGTTGCTCACAGTTTCGTCGGGACTGGGCATCTTTGGCGTTCTGTCGTGGTTCGTGGACTTTTGACACCATGTAATATGTTTATTCTTGGTTACATGGGTTACGAGGCACACGAGTTATAAAGTTGCATACCACATGGTTCGTGCCGCAAGCCACAATGGCTTCGTTGTTGTGTCTTGTACTTTGGAACGGCTTTTGAACGGTGAGAGCGGCGGCGCGGGTGTTACTCTCCGGCACATCCCGGTTACATTACACTTAGCGAGGCTTTTCAGCGCTCCATTTGCAGGCGCGAGGTACTCGACAACCTGATTAACGTTAGGGTCATCTGCATACACACTGTTCTCCCTCGGTACCTGATCATCGCTTCCCTGAATACTCTGCACCTCTTCAGCCTTTTCGGCTTCCTTCATTCCTAGCTCGCGAGCTTTTGCCCTTGTTAATGGGAATACTCCTTCCTGATCAATTTTGATACCCGCCTTTCGCATTAAAGGAGCTGTATGATTCGATAGCAGTTAGAGACTCTTCTCAGGTACCTCATCAGGCACTGCTGGGGGCCTTCAGCAAAAGGACCCCCTATAAAAACTTCCTCCAGCGGTCGGCACACACTTTGCTCTTCCATAACCTGTCTGATCCAGACGTACTTTGACACGTAGTGTTCGGGGGAAACGAACGACGGGTGTACTAGATCAAGCGTAGCTCCACTGTCATGCGACGCCGTACGAGGACGACCGTTTCTCTGCATTTCGTAAAGGTACCACCAACCTTAAAAATAACACTGAAAAAATAAATATGATCTCGTCTCCGAGTGCGATTACAAGAGCACTTCGGGCCATCAGGAAATCTTATTTGAACAAATTTATTCTGTTAGGTAAATGTAATGAATTTGTTCACTTAACATTCCCCCAGTGTACCCAGGGTGACTGTTATCGCGATCGGAAATGGGACCGCATTTCATCCAGTGTTATTATTAAAGTTGACGAGAGCTCTACGGCTTCACTAGTACACCCTATTCGTCATTGCTGTAGCTCTCGCAAGCTAGGCCAACGCGCGGTTTCCTACAGCCTGCGGCGATGCGACCCTCTTCTTTGCAACGGTGACGGACAATCCCATTTTCCCTCGTTTTAGGTCCATGCCTCTCAGAACGATATACCCGTCTGCGAAATCAGCCGCGGCTTCGGTGACAACACTGGATTTTCTTCGTACCCAAGTTCGCACCTGGACGTGTGGCTCATTGAAGAACTGCTCGAGAGCAACTTCCAGTATCTTTTCCGGATTCCCAAATGCTTCCGCGGCTTTCATCCGTTCCCTGAGATTCGCTTTAATGTCGCACCTTCTCTCAGCGTAACTGCTCGCGCTTCTGCCTTCTCCGTCAGGAACCTTAGACGAAATGCCTCAGCCGACACTCGAAACCTCTCTAATAAGCTCTGTTCGACTTTATCATGGCACTTCGCGTCTTCCGTGGAGAGACTCGTTATGTTATCGGCTGCCTCACACGGTAGAACCGTCATTAGTCAAGCCGGCCACGAATCCCTAAGATAGTTATCCTTTTCGCAAGCATCTTGGAAATTTCTAGAAACTGGCCGATGTCCTGCCCTATCTTGAATGGCTGAAGGAACCTCGACATCTCCATGTTCTAGGTTCTGGGAGTCGATTGCACGTTTTGGGACTGACTTCCAGGCTGTCGACTCAGCCAGGGCTCTAACCGTAACTCGTAACGTAACAAAATCACAAGTTCTTTCTCGTGATTTCTATCGGCTGTTTCGCGCGCTCTCTCTCCTGTGGTTTGCTGGAGGGTCCCCATCACATCATCGTCTCCTAAGTCAGTCCCTACTACATGGCCTCGATGACCTGTGTTATTTTTTCGTACAGTTTACGTTCAGCCTAAATTCCTGACACACTCGAAGCAGATCTCTCCGGAGGAATAGGCGCTATCAATGATGCCTGCTGATTATGTTGCCCGTAAACACCTCTGATGACCCGCAAATCTAAACCTGGCCCAAAAGGCAACAGGCAACCGGCATGTATTTACATAATGCACAAACAGAGACAACAAATGGGCTACAGGTGCTCGCTTAAACAGCCGATGCACCGTAGGAAAGGGGCTGGTGGCCCTGAGGGATACCGAAAAGTTGCCTTGTTTTCCATTTCTTTCAGAGAGTGGAAGAAATCCGCTGGTCGGAAGGAAAATGTCCGCCCGGGTAGCTTGGGATGCCTACTATGGCGAAGAGGCTCCTTCTGTAGCTTGGATGACCATTTTAGCGATGTGGAGTCACAACAGTCATCTAGGCGAGATCGCGACCGTTCTCGCGAGTGCACCGCATGTTTCATGGTCACACGGTTTGTGTATGCCGGAATACAAGAACGTGTAAATCACCTGGATGCGAAGGCACGGAACTTACAACCCTTGAGAGCTTAGACAGAGCTTCTGAAGAGTTGCTGTTGTTCTTGAAAATACGACATATATGTCTGATGCCAATTATAGTACTCTGCCCAAAATACGTTATGGAGAACTTCAATATCACGCGATATATCTCCTCCAACTCGGTGCCGAATGCAACTTTGTCCATCGAGCACGTCGAGCATCGCCACATTTAAGACTCTAAAAGTGCTCAAAATCAATGCTACCTCTCCGCACAGCATGCAGCGGCCTGACAGGAAAGCGTTCGGTATAACCATGTTCAGAGAGCCATAAGAAGCTGATATACATCCTATAGTGGTGAACTTACCTTTTCGGAGATGGCGGCACACGTCGCAGATGCAACACCGTACGCAGCGGAGGCCTGCGCAAAGAAATTTTCAGAATTCCAAGATGCCGTCTGCACCGCTTCTTTCGAAGTGTCACATAAAAACTCGTAATGGGCCTAAAGTGCCTCGTTTGTTACACATGATCCTCTGATTCTCTATCGGACAGTGATCGATGACCCAGAACGCTCACTCATACGCCGGCGATGGTCACAATATCATTCAATGCGCTCGCTCTTAGGTATGACAGGTGCGCAATATTCGCTCCTCAAACTTACATATACAGGGTTTTTTTTTTTGTCGTTCATTAGAGAATTTTCATAAAGAAACTAGGACAGCAAAACAATGAAAAGATGGCTACGAAGAAATCGAGCTGGTGAAGTTGGTGCATAATGTAAAGCACGCGAGGACCCAGCTATTGTAATCAAACTAATCACAAACTAATCACACAAACATTGTACGTGTGCCTGCGGGCCTCTCTGATCCTTTCATATCGCTATCTAGAGTCCCCCAGGGCAGCAATCTAGGTCCTTTGTTATTTATAGTTTTTATTGAGGACGTTGTGTTAGCAGTGCAACATTCCGGTGTAGTTTTGTTTGCCGATGATATCATGTTATTCCGCTCTGTATCTACGAAGGATGATTGCGTGCTATTACAATCGGACGTTGAATCGGTAGTGCAGTGGTGTGCCAGGAATTGCACTGTTCTAAATAGCGCTAAACGAAAATGGTATCATTCGCTCATTCAAGAATAAAACAAATTACGTAATAAATTCCCACGTTCACTCAGCACACAACAATACCGTTGACACTGTAGAGTTCATACAGGAATGCCCGTATTCAACAGTCCCACATAGCCACTGGTTTAGTGACGTATGGTTTAAGTTGATCACGTGAGTACTTCGTCCGCCAATCACGAACAACCACCCCGCTGGTTTCACGCGGCCTCCGCAGGGTTTGTGTGCAAAACGCATAGGCCTAATCTACGCTTCGCCTGAAAATTTTCGGCGAAATACAGGTAAGTTTTGACTTGTAAAGCTACTAGAAGCGTTCGTAAGGCGAATGTCGTTTGCACTCCAATCAATGTTTGCCCTCAACGTCTCATTTCGTTCGCCGTTCACACGACGTAAACCCGGCGGCCTAGCGATGGTCTAACTCCCATGTATTCACATAGGACTGATTTAAACTTGGGGTGGGGGTAGTTTAAAGCCGGTCTACCGCGGAGCAGCTGTGAATGAGCATTTCGAGAAACAACCCAAAAATAGTTTTTGCTGGACGCTGTTGCCTAGTTTTCAAGTCCAAATTGCGCAAATTAAGCGAAAAGAACGGTGTGAGGAACCTTGAGCAAAGTAAGTGAAGTAATAAATCCGCCGCCGATAAAAGTTAACGATCGGTATGAAGTGGAATTTTGAAATCCGCTCTCCTAATTTAGGACCAACATCGTCAAAGTTAGTCATGTCAACATTGGCTGCTAGACGCAAGTCACTTCCCGATCCTCAGCTGACAGGAGGTCGTGTACAAATAGCTGTTACCTCCAGCAACAAAAACGATGCTGATTGTGCGTGGTACTTTTAATACAGCCCTTAGTGCATCTGTTATACACCACTAACAATAGTTCGTGCTGTGCTGCCGTTGCTGGTTCTGATTGATATATTTAACGACTTGCTGCACACTACAGTGATCGCCGGTACTTGTGAACGAGCTTTGTGTTCCTAGATTACTGTTAAGTGTTTCCTGTTAAAAATGCATCCATCATGTTTGCATTCTAAAATAAACGGAGGTCACAAGAGGGAGGGGGGTTCCATGGAGCAGTTATACCTCCACGTGCCTTACAGCTATAGAGTGGAGTATGGTACATGTTACCCAGCATGCAAAGGCACAAATATCAAACACGTAGCTCGCCTTTGAAATGTGCGAGTGACATTCCAGAATAGTAGGATTGAGAGGGTACCTGGAGTTATATGTTGGATGTCCCAGTGCATTAACAAGGTACAATATTTCAGATTTGACTCTGGAAATGGCACCATATGGAGGAAGCTCTAGATCCCCTTGGAAGCTTGATTTGTTTGCCCAGAAAGATGCAAGCCCCATAGGAAAGCACTGTTGCGTCATTATGAAAGCACTAACGTTTTTTGGAACTCGCTATGAGCATGTTTCTTGGCACAATTTTGTGCCGGTGAGATCTGGCCAGACTTGTGCCCGTTACTCGAAAAAAGTAATTGATTACCGTTACCGTTACTTGTACGGAAACAGGAATTGATTACCGTTACCAATTACTCGACTTCAAATGTAATTGAGTAACGAGTAGAAAAATAACGCGTTACTCCGGTCGTTACTCTGCATTCACGCAAATTATACACATCTTTGTGTGCCCCAGAAAAGGAAGGGAAATGAAAAAGGTCCAGCAGCAGTACAACTGAAATAAGAAAAAAAAAAAGAAAGAAAGAAAGACGCGTAGGCCAAGTAGACCTGTACGTCTACTGTATTTATCGTATGGAAAGACGTTGACCCGATTGTGGAAGAACATTGCGTGGAACTTTCCCATGACTCACTAAACTTCCAAAGCTTCAGGTACCACCACACAAGTGTAGAGAGAGATTAGGGAGAGAGACCCTAAAATTCCTGAACTTCATTACAATGACCTCCGCTTGCTACAGCGGAACGGCCCAACAAAGGCTCACACCACGATGGGCTTGACCTGGGACAGAACACGTGAAAGATAATTTAATCTCTGCTGGAAAAGTAATCAATTACTGAGTAATCGATTACTCAGAAAGGTAATTGATTACTCGAAAAATTACTCAAAATTTAATTGATTACAAGTAACGCAATTACTAGTAACGCGTTACGCACAAGTCTGGATCTGGCTATGCTTATCGGCTTCAATGCAGGGCGCTGCTCTATATGTCGACTGGGAGAAATTTTGACAAAACAGCGTGTCTTTAGGATATCAGACTTGGTTATTCGATAAAAGTACAGGGAGAAATATCCCGCGGAGGCATACAAGGAAATATTACGAGCAGTGTTTTGTGTCAACGAATTTGTATGGACAAATGAGAGCCTTCATGGGGGCATATAAACACAACACTTGAGTGTCAAGCAGCTCATGTAGTCATGATGCCGATACCACAGTCAGGAGTGTGCAGATGCTGCGTGCAAAATTGTGAGGAGGTTTCATCTTGTCGGTTCAGGAGAAAATCCACAGAGAAGTGAAGGTCTCTTAAATTTTATAAGGACGCACATGTAAGTACATGTGTAGCAAAAATGTATGCTCTACCGATTCCAGCACACTACACCAGAAGGGGAGGGTAAATATGCCAACAACCAACATTTCTGCAATGATGATGTACCGTAATATTAGAAAATATTCAAGGTGACAGCTACTTGCTGTTATGCTCACATTTATCATCTGCTAACAGTAAATGTGGCTTTGTAGACTGCCACCGCAAGACACAAAACACAAGAAACCTGGCTGCACACTTTACCAAAGCAACATATTTCTGGGATGCGATTACTGCCAATACAAGCCCATGACCATGATTCACACAGTGTTCCCCTTCATTGTGTGAGCAGCACTGTGTATGCCCAACACTTTGTTTCTTTTCTTCCAAATTATTTGTTATAGGCACAGCAGTGCCTGTACCTCATGCTTTTGAGTTGTTTCTTTGCATAAATCAATAAAACTTGTTACGCATTTCCACAAGTATTATTATTAACGATATCAACTATTAGTTGTGAGGTACAGATTGTTGTGGTCTAAGAATGTATTGTTGCCGTGTTATCAGCGATAGCCTTCACGCGCGTGTGCGCTTGTTTACTTCCACTCCCATTGGTTGGTTCTGACGGCGAACGATATAAAAGCGGACCGATAAGCGGATGTTATTTTTTCTGCCTGCCCCGCTCGCTGTCAATGTACGTTTTGTTGGCTGTGGAATAAAGTCATTCCGTATGACAATGGTTTCTGTGCCTAAGTACGGATACAACAGTGGCGACGAGACGATGGACTGCCTGAGCCCCAGTAGCCGAACATGAGGCTGAACCACGGCCAAGGACAACGGGCGGCATTACCATGACAACTGCAGGGCAACTGAAAGAATTCAACCCTGCTTCCGCTTCATTCGAGGTATACGTCGAACGTTTTGAGTTATATGTGGCAGCGAACAGCATCCCGGAAGACAAGAAGTCTCAACTGTTCCTCACAGCCCTTGGGGATGAAGCCTACACCACTCTACGTAGTATTCTTCTGGACAAAGCCCCCAAAGACGCGGTGTACAAGGACATAGTAACTCAGCTGAAAAAACACTACGCACCAAAGCGTTCAGTAGTTGCTGAGCGGTACCAGTTTCAGAGAAGGAGCCAGAAAGAAAATGAGTCGATAGGTGACTTTATCGTTGCTCTGAAGTCGCTCGCCATACCCTGCAATTTCGGCGCCTTCCAAAAAGAGGCTCTTCGGGACCGATTTATAGCTGGAGTGAGCAGTGACAGTATCCGATGTCGCCTTCTAGCCCTTGATGACAACGAAGCCACATTTGATAAGGTGTGCCAAGTTGCCTTCAGCATGGAAGCCGCAGAACGGCAAACACGTGAGATGCACAACGTGCCTGGGACGACGAAAGACTCCGAGGGAGGAGAAAGCGTACTTTGGAAGGACCAAAGACCTTCACAAAGGAAAGGTAAATTCAAGTCTCGGACTGTGGGAGACTCAGTTTCTCAAAAGTGTTATCGTTGTGGCAGACTGCACAAAGCTAGTGAGTGTCCCTTTAAGCAAAGTCAATGTTATAATTGTTCGAAAAAGGGTCACATTGCAAAAACGTGTAGGACAGCTCCTCGTGATAAAGGGAAGAATCCTAAAACTAAGCCAGTAAGAAAGGTGGACACTGGTCATGAGTGTGAGAGCGATATGGAACTGTACACGCTCTACACCATTGGAAACGGTTGTAATGACTAGAAGGTCACTGTTCAAGTGAATGGAAAATCTGTTGAAATGGAATTGGATACAGGATCGGCGGTATCAATTATGTCGGTAGACGAGTATAAGTGCCTTTTTAGCAAGGTAGAGAAATGCCGGAAACCGAAATTTCGATTGAATACGTACAACGGTACCACTGTTCCTGTACGAGGAGTGGTAGATGGTAATGTGAAGTACAAAGAACAAGTCTTTTCTTTGCCATTGATTTTAGTGGAGAACTGCCAGGGTGCACGGATGCCACCTTTGTTCGGGAGAGATTGGCTGGGCGGAATAAAGTTGGACTGGCTAAACTTGTTCACCTGTAATATAATGAGTGCAGGAAACGTTGGGAATGTAGAAAACTTAAAAGAGAAGCACAAGAGTGTGTTTGAGCCTGGTTATGGAACCATAAAGGGTTCAAAGGTAGCATCGTACTTGAGAATGATGTGAACCCGGTCTTCTGTAAATCAAGACCTGTTCCATACGCCTTAAGAGAAAAGGTTGAAGACGAGTTGCGTAACCTTGAAAACAGTGGAATTGTGTATCGCGTGAAAAACAGCAAGTGGGCTACGCCCCTAGTGATCGTGCCTAAAAATGAAGGAAACTCGGTGCGTCTTTGCGCTGATTATCGCGTCACGATCAACCCAGTCAGTAAGATAGACCACTACCCGTTGCCGTTGCCGGAAGACATATTTTCGAGCTTAACGGGAGGAAAATGCTTCACAGTGCTAGATTTGTCGAGAGCGTATCACCAATTAGAACTTGATGACAGCTGACAGGAGCTGTGTACGGTGAACACGCATTGAGGGCTCTTTCGCTTTCGACGGTTACCCTACGGGGTTACGAGCGCGCCCGCAATGTTTCAGGCGGTCATGGACCAGGCCTTGAAGGGTATCTCTGGATGTGCCTGCTACATTGACGATGTGGTGATCAGTGGTAAAAACATAAAGGAGTGCTACGGAAGAGTTGAACAAGCCCTCCAAAGGCTCGAGGCACACGGCATCAAAGTAAACCTGGAAAAATGTCAGTTTTTTCAGTCTCAGATTGAGTACTTGGGCTTTGTTATTGCTGAATTCGGATTGCATCCTGCTCCAAAAAGGGTCGATGCTATCATGAGTGCCCCAGAACCCACCTGTGTCACGGAAGTTGGAGCCTTTGTGGGTCTTGTAAATTTTGATGCAAAGTTCTTGAGCCACTGTATAGGTTATTGCGCAAAAGTAACAAATGGAAATGGACAGCAGAATGTCGTCAGGCATTCATGAAGTGTAAAGCATTGTTGTCAAGTAACGAACTGTTAGCATTGTTCGATCCCAAGAAGGCGATCCGTCTAGTATGTGATGCTTCTAGTCAAGGCCTTGGAGCCGTTCTATCGCAAGTCAACCATGGGGAAGAAAGACCCGTCGCGTATGCTTCACGGACATTGACAACATGTGAACGGAATTATGCTCATTTAGAGAAGGAGGCTCTCGCAATTATTTTTGGTATTAAGAAGTTTGAGAAATATTTGCTGGGACGTGAATTTGAGATCGTTACTGATCACCAACCGTTGTCTTCGCTCTTCGATCCTCACAAGCACTCAAGTTGTGTCGCAGTGAGTCGCGTCCATAGATGGCTCATTTTCCTCGCGAATTTCCGTTACAGAATTACGTACAAAAAGGGTTCCACCCTATGTAACGCCGACGGGCTTTCACGCCTTCCTCTGCCAGATACGACTGAGGAGGTAGAAGATATCATGTATTTTTCACCATTAAGAGATATTCCGTTAAGTGCTCTTGATGTACAAAGGGTGACAGACAGAGATAGTCTTTTGATAGGTGTTCGGGACTTGACGTTGTCAGGATGGCCACGAGAAGTGCCGCCAGAGTTAAAGCCATTTTTTAATAAAAGACTGGAACTGTCGGTCCACATGAATTGTATTGTTTGGAACAATAGAGCTGTAGTTCCAAAGGCGTTGCAAGATTATGTTCTCGACCTGTTGCATGAGGAACATCCCGGTATAACTAAAATGCAAGCTCTCGCACGCTCCGCTGTGTGGTGGCCCGAAATCGACAAAGATGTGGAGAGGACCGTGCGGAACTGTCAAATATGTCAAAGTGTGCGACCGGCACATCCGGCGGCCCCACTACAACCGTGGTCCTGGTGCACTGCGCCGTGGGATCGCGTGTACATCGACTTCGCACAGAAGGAACGAAAGTACTTTTTGGTAGTAATCGATTCGCATTCGAAATGGTTAGAAGTACGCGTGGTGAACAGCACTAGTGCGGAGAAGACCGTAGAACTTCGTTCCATTTTTGCGGCCTATGGACTGCCTCGGGAAGCTGTTTCAGATAACGGACCCCAATTTAGATCTACCGAGTTTGTGCACTTCCTTCGTTCAAATGGTGTAAAACACACATTAACCCCTCCCTATCATCCTCCCTCTAATGGCGCTGCTGAGCGAGCAGTTCAGACCCTCAAGAAGGCCCTACTGAAGGGCACCTTAGCGGATCGCGACTCCAACTGTCGGCGCTCGCTGCAACATCGTGTGGACAACTTTTGATTCGCTTACAGGAATACGCCACACACGTTTACAAATCAATCGCCAAGCGAGTTGCTCCTGGGTCGTAAAATCCGTACCAGATTAGATCAATTGAAGCCTGACCTAGCGTCTACCATGAAGGCAAAAATACGATTGTATCTCATTACGGCCGAAGTCTCATTACGGCCGATGTCTCAATACGGCCGAAAGTCTCAATACGGCCGATAATCCTTTAATCCCCAAGTGTCTCATTACGGCCAAAGTCTCAATACGGCCGAAGGCAGTCTCATTACGGCCGAAGATGTCTCATAACGGCCAAATGTCAAAATGTGTATTGTAACCTGCATTGATATGCAATGTCGCAGCCAGGTATGGATATATATTCAGCAGGGTATAAGCCATGCACTGTGCCCTTAGGGCCCTTATCATATTTATATACACATATTGCGAGACAAACGGTATGTTATCATACCACAGCACAATGCAACATATTGTGTAATGTGTACTCCCACAAGCTAGTGTAGGCTGTGAAGCAGGCTACTATGTGGAGTTAGCTACTTGTAGAGAGCTAGATGAATATTGGCTTTGTTGTGACGCTTTTGGAGCCATCCGACAGTCACTGGCCATGACAGAGCACCTATCTCAGTCGATGTCAGTTTATTTCCATTCGCCTTACAATGATACAATTCTTGCTTCTGGAATGAGTAAACCTGCAAGAAGCGATGAGCAACCATGAATAGGCTAGAATATTAAAAAAAACAACAACAAGCATTTGTCTCTACATGGCTCATTTTAATGTGCACAAGCTGCACACGTGTTGATACGTGTCTGCTATTTCATACAAGGTTAACATAAATATTCATTTAGACAAAAGAATGACAAGCCTTAAAAATGTGACTTCCCGGTAAACACAGAGCATGACCATGATATGAATATAGGTTCAGTAGTTCATTCCCTTAATGGAAACATGTGAATATCAAATAGTAATACATTACAATTCATGAAATGATGCATGCATAACTTTCCATTTCTGGTTTCTTCTTTATAAAAGTAGTGCACGAATTAACATTCGTGCACTACTACAAAATTTCTCACTTCACAACAGAACCTTATGATGATCTTAACAGCTCACCTCTTCGCCAGGACTCCCTGGGCAGCAACATCCTATTAGCCATGTTGTTGTTTTTCTTTTCCGGAATCCTTCGTGCAGCCACATACCAGGCCTGGAATGGAAAACCAGCTATAAATAACAATGTATTTGAATGACTTCCTCTTGAAGTATTTATTCTAATCAGATATGCTTTGTGCCTACTATGGTGCGCGAAGGCACATAAGTACAACATTTGCAGACGTTCGACGTAAGCAGTTCTTGGAGATCAATTCAAGTACGCCGACTTGCGCTTTTATTTTTGAAGAAATACGACGACAAATTTTAACAAATGAAATATGGCTCACAATGATACGAGTAAATGCTGCTGTACGGTGATGCATTATCGGTATCTTATCGTCTTCGAATAAATTTGTTGTTCCTAAACGCGCAACCAACTAGAAACGGCGCAAACCTACGAACAGATACCGAGTTACATCTATTACAGGCACTTCAGCTGTTTTGATTAATTTAAATTACTCTTATGAGAATCCAACTATGTGTGGACAGCACACTACTAAGACAGGCAATCTACGAAAGCATTACTCACCAGAATTCCTGCTGGACTTGGTCAACACTGCGCGATATACGTTGGGGCTGTGGCGATTCATTCAACTCGATTTTTACCGGAACAACAGGCGCTGCTCGAAAGACAACGACGGAAAATAGAGAGCCGCTATAAAGTCCGCTAATTTGCACATTACAGCACTACAAAGCGATATATGAACACATCGTAAACAGCAACCACTCGCTCACACACACACAAGAAACGAGGTACCCAACGTTGCTAGACACCATCCGAACTCCGAAGTGAGAGCAGTGAGAGTAGCAAAACAACAAGATATCAAAACACAAAAGGAAGAGTATTGATCCCCCCTCCTTCTATAGCATGCGAAACGTGATTTGCGCTGAGATGAACATATATGTTCATGACGCGAGTAATTTTCACTTTTCACTGATCCAAAGGAGGTCACGTGGGATTGCTTGAAAATGGCGAAACGAAACTTGTGAATCGTGCATTTGCTCTTCTTGGTAGCTGCCAGAAAATCGAATCAAGCTTATGGGACACTGGATTACAGGTATGTTGGCATCTTTTTCATTCCTGCCTATCATTTCACATTACACTATACGTGAATACATGGTGTCATGTCATGGGTGTCATGTCTCACGATGCTGGGGAAGTAATTGCATGGGGAAGTGTGCATGGTTGTAGACTTTTAATTTTTGATCGCGTAATCGAAATATCGGCACCTTTCGCATTGTGGCTTGCATGTGACCAACCAAGTGCTGTTCCCTTACTAGCGCTTCCTACAAACGACAAAACGAAACATGTGGGAATGTATATTTTTGATTACTCATATGTAACAAGAAAATGTATCGTTTTCAGGTTGCTGCCACTACTCCATGTGCCCGCAATTGTCTTGCGTGTATGATTACACTAACGGCGTCGCCCACCACGGCGGAAGTGTTTTGCGTACACGCGTTTCAGCATGAAGCCTGCAGGTAACATCTGATGTTTACCCTTCGGATATTCTGAATTTACATATTGTCGCTTAGAGGAATTCCGAATGCCCAGAGTGACACACACTTTTAACATTGTGACATCAGTGCAGTGACATAAGCTCTAATGTAGTGCCCCACGAAAATGAACAAGGGGTAGTGGTTTATCCAGAATCCCAAGCACGAGAAGGGTGTTGGAAAAAATTGTTGGAATAGTTACGTCATTACAGCTTAACATATCATTACAGATGTATCTGGAGCTGAAATCGCAAGGGCACCCCCTGTAGGGGGTGCACAGGCAAAAAAGTTAGGGGGGGTCTGGATAAAGCACTGACGAGGGGGACTCCTCCACCCCATGTCAAGCCTCATAAAACACCTCCTGAAATAGTTTCCTGGCTATGCAGCTGCATTATCATGACGTAATTGTCATTGTTGTCCATAATTCTTGAATATGTTTTGAATATATGAAAAAAAAAAGTCTGCTTGACAGCATATGTCTTATAGTCATCATCAAACAAGAGCATATGTCATTTTGTTCAGTGGCTTATGTACTTTTTTGTAAATTTCAGGTGGACGTAAATTGTAGAAGGCAGCTAGTGGGGGAGAAGATCATGGTCATAGGTCATGTGACTCCTGGAGCTCCCAGTGGGCTCCCTTGTGGAGTACTTTTCAGAACACACACACATACAGTTTGCTCACAGAACCAACGAGTAGGATGTTGCTTGAATACTGAGAGAAAATGGCGTAACACATACAAATATCGTGTGACACATATGACAATAAAAACATTTTTCACGAGGGATGCATGAAACACTGTCGCAATATTGTGTGCATGAACCATTGTGTGTGACACAAGCCGTGGGGGCACACTGCCTCGGACACATTTTGGGAAGCATAAAACACAGTATATACAGAGCTAGTATGGTGGATGCTTCTTTTTTCTTTTTGGCCGTTATGAGACATCTTCGGCCGTAATGAGACTATCTTCGGCCGTATTGAGACTTTGGCCGTAACGAGACACTTGGGGATTAAAGGATTTTCGGCCGTAATGAGACTTTCGGCCGTAATGAGACTTCGGCCGTAATGAGACTCGGGCCGTAATGAGATGTTACCAAAAATACAAGCCATCAAGAATAGGGCTGATAAGAGACGCGGGAACATCAGTGAGCAGTACTCAGTTGGCGATAAAGTGTTCGTCAAAACGGTTCGCGGCTACGATGTAAACTGGCTTCCGGGGAGGGTAACAAAAGTAAAGTCCCACGTCACTTTTCTTGTGGAAGTTCAAGGAAAAATTAGGTTCGTTCATCTGGACCACCTTCAATCCGTACCTGTAACCACTGACGTGACAAGACATATGCCCTTCTCATGGCCAATACCTAGTTCAAGCTCCGATGATGTGCCTATTTCGCAAAGGGACTCTACTGATGAACTAGAACCGGTCCAATTAAGACGTGGTACGAGGATTCGTAAGCAACCGGGCCGATACGGGTATTCATGATTGGGTCGAGGTCCAGTGTAACTTGTTGAGAGAATTGTGTTATGAATGTGTATAAAGATGTTGCTAGACTATAGTTTGAAGTGTTTTTCTATATAACTGTGATGATATGGATTTGGTTGTTACTTGTGCATTATCTTTAAGAGGGAGGAAGTGTTGTGGTCTAAGAATGTATTGTTGCCGTGTTATCAGCGATAGCCTTGCCACGCGTGTGCGCTTGTTTACTTCCACTCCCATTGGTTGGTTCTGACGGCGAACGATATAAAAGCGGACCGATAAGCGGATGTTATTTTTTCTGCCTGCCCCGCTCGCTGTCAATGTACGTTTTGTTGGCTGTGGAATAAAGTCATTCCGTATGACAACGGTTTCTGTGCCTAAGTACGGATACAACACAGATGTTTGTCCCATGCCACATGCTATGGAAAAAAGAAATATTTACTACATTGTGCATGGCGACACAACTACAATGCATTGATTGTGCAACAGAGCGGAATTCTATTGGGCAGTTCAGCATGGAAAGCAGAACCACTAGCTGACATTCTTACTGGCACAGGAAGTACCAACACTGAACAGTTGAAATTACTGCTGTACATTGGACATGAAGAGTGATTGAGTACGGGAATGCTGTCTGTTACACATAACGAACAAATAGAGATCATGAAAAAGGGAACTGTGATGGAAGGACATGTAGGGTTTGTCTGAGCCGGTGCAAAGAGAACCAGTAACACAATTACCAGTACCGTGGAATATATGTAGATCACAGGGACCTGTTGTTATTGGTAATGCTGTGTTTTCACCTTGTACTGTGGCGTACGAGTACATCGATCTGCCTGAAACGCAGCTACGCTGAGGACAGTCGCCACGTGGCAGATTGACATTTGTATCGTCTGTTCTAAATCATGGGTATCATTATGGTGTGACTGCAGATGTGTGACAGATCACGTGATCTGGGAACACAGGTATGCTCATTTTGTTTGCGAGATTTCCTGCCAAATCTCACGTGCTATGCATTGTTGCCAGCTGTCATGACACTGATGTCATAACATGGTGGCGACACGGATGTCAACGACACTCCAGCTTTACACTGGTGTGATCTGTGCACTTGTTGTGTAGTCTCATATGCTGTAAGGCAAATATTGAAGAATAGAAAAACACGTTCCTGTGTAATCAGGTCACAAGATTTATTATATACATCTGCATTCAAATCCACATTCCATCCATTCCTCTATTGATCATGAATGTCCAAATGCCTGTAATTTCGTTCTGTTGTGTCTGTCTTCAATGTATTCTAAATAGCTGAGTTCGAGCAATAAGTATAGAATAGTAGAAATTGTAGTAATACTGCATGAACCAAACCAATGGCCACTTCTAATATACACTTCACTTCACTGTACTTTCAATTATGTTGCAACTTCGTTCTCCTTGCACCAGTACAGGTACGTGCTAAGTGCCCACGGTTCTTCCTTTTTGACATGTCCTGTATATTACATGATACGAACAGGTACTCCCATTTCGTACTAGCTCACCTCTGCCTTGACAAATACTCAACCCCTAAATGCACACGAGTGAATGAAGTATGAACGCAATATGGGCATACTAGCGTCACAAAAATCTGATGTAATTAAGAGTGTTGTTATCAGCATCATTACAAGTGATTCTAATATGTATGAATCTGTCACTCGAAAGCCCACAGGAAAGAGTGCCTAGATGCTGTGACAATGCAAGACACCGCGGCACTCATTTAAATTTTGAAAGATTGAAGTTTCCTTCCTTCACATCATCACCAGGATAATATGTGGCGCCTCAAGCGTACTAGTTTTACTGCATAACCGGCACAAAATACCTGTGACATATGATACACCTTCGTATTTAGTTTGTTCCAGGAAAGCAGTTATTCAATGCAATACGTGAAGAAAACTAATTGTCGTACAGATATGTGGCTGGAACGTGACTAACCCTGCTTAAATGCATGAAAAACATGTCATTGTAAGAGTAGAAACTATTGATTCAGGAATATTGTGGTTGTGTGTGCGGAATTTTCCCTATCTTCTAAAGAGGAGTTTCGCACTACCTCTACCTCTGTTTCTTTTTGTATCCCTGCCCCCTCCCCCCTTTTTAATGCACCCTTATGGGTACATAAAGTTGAATAAGGAGGAATGAAATAACTATATGCCCTTCATGTGTGCCAACATAGATGTGTTTGCCCGAAATGTGTGAAACTGTTGTTACTGTTAACTTGCAAACCATCCCACCCTCCCCATACGTCACCTATTAATTTCCAGCATACACCAGCTGAAGACATCGCATGTTCATCACTGGCTATTGAAGTTAGGTTGTCAGCCATGCAAAAGCATCTATGTTATTTTTCTGCGTATTAAGCAATGTCCTACATTTCTGCTTCCCGACTTTGTCCTTCATGATGCGGTACACCGCGTTCACTACACTAATATACTGTCTGGTTGTGTAGCTTTGTGCTAACACAGCTGAATGAATATGTCGGCTTTTGCAAAGTTACAATTGCCAAAGTGTCTCAAAAGATAACAGAAAATGTGGAAGAAAGATATACAATCCTGTATTTCCTAAAATATAATAGCAGTTCATTGTAGATAACATGCATCTGATTTCAAGTTTCATTCTTTTCTTTATATGAGCTTATTTGCATTGCATTCATTTGTCCATTGCAGCCTTCCACTTACTGTCCATTACATGTCAATACAGAAAGCTAGCAGGCAATGGTCAGTGCTGCTGTTTGCTTTGATATTCCACGGTGTTGTTTCTCAAGAAATATCACAGTCTCACGGCATAGAGCTGTGCAGTTAATAACTGCGTAACTACGCAGTGCACAAATGCATGGGACACATGCACAAATATTTCAGAGCTCTACCATCTGTATTTCAGGTTGTTTGCAATACAGGACAGTGTAGAAAACTGGGAACAGTCAGAGACCTATAGCATGACTTAAAATCGAATAAAGAAAATTCTCAAGAACGCTGTATAGAGCTGCTGATGTAATTGTGCAATACCTTAATTTGCGCAATTGGACAGTAGCAGTTCTCAGAGCAGCCTTGCCAAAGGAGAAGCAGAGGTCAAACGGGCCTCTCGCGTGATTTTTCTGTCAAGTTCAGCTATCTGTGTCAAAGTGAAGTGGTAACTGCAACTGCATCACCATAGAAATTATTTATGAGCAAAAAGCCTAAATTAAAAGCCTCAGCTGGCATATTTTAGCATGGCATCAGCTGTGGGGAGCTTTTAGGCATTGGTGGTGGCGATTGTTGGCATGTAATGGTGCAATGTTAATGGAAGTGAGGTTGTTTACAATGCCAGTATGAAGTCAAGAGAGGAGCTTATAAAGAATGAGCGCCGAAAAATACATAAGTCCCTGACCAGGTATGTAAAAGTGTTTCCTCAATAATATATGACTCTGAACAAGCAAGCACAATGCAAATAGCAGCACGGATTTGATTGTAGCTGATGTTGCAGCTGTTGTTGTAGGTGCTTGTCTTTGTCGATTGTATGTTTGCTCCACCCTTGAAACACCGTTACTGAGACAAACAAGACCTTGTATACGAGTTATTTGATACATTTTAACAGCAAAGAGAAGATTGTTTGTATTTTGTGTATGTGGTCTCAATAAACAACAAACTCTGAATAGCTCAGATCTATTGTAACGACATTAAAGTGTGCCCTTTTATTTTTGCAGATATGGCGTCTGTGATGTCAAGTGCGCTCAATATATGACTGCATGACAGGTGTGTACATTCCCATTATATGTAGTTCCAGCGTGTGACAGTCACAGCACAGCCAGTCTTTGTTAGCTGAACAGAATAAATCAATTCAGTGCTTGATGATTTGTACAAGAATGTTATATGCAGAGATACCCTGATAAAGGAGGTCACAATTAACCATAGCACCGCACTGATAGAACGACAGGAGGTCACCACAATGGCAACTTCCACACAACTCACAGGCAGGACCACCCTGGGTAACATAAGAGCACTAACACACATATACACACAGGACGCGGATGTCGCAACCACCTGTAGCAGCGCCAGTGACGCCTGAACTTTCCTTTATCAACATGATAACAAAAAAAAAAACAGGCGTCTTTCTCTTCGCGTTTTTGCCATCGTCTGCTAATTTATCCCTCCCCTCAACCATCTCGTGACAATGTGAATAATGCGCATACGTTGTGGTCAAAGGGCTTCAGAGCCGGAGAGATCACATGATCAACTTGAACCAGACGTCACTAAACCAGTGGCTAAGTGGGACTGGTGGATACGGGCAGAAGACTCTAGAGAACGTACTTGGCACGGCGTCAATGGGATTCTCCTACCCCCGAGCGTGCCCGCCCCGGGCGCAGCCATCCGTTGGTCATGAACACTGTTACTGTCACACAGTCACTGTTAGTGGACGAATTTCTGCCTCTTAACTACAGCGGAGCTGTTGCGTTTGTTGCCAACCCTGTGCAGTCACGTGGGATAATAAACGGAGAAACGAGCCGATGGAGGGAACGACGTCCAGCGTGGGAAGCGATACAAAGCCGTGTGAGAGCCAGTTCTCACTTGGCGACGGCTGACGCGACGTCGTGATAAGAAGTATAGGCACATTTCCGCCGTAGAGGCCGTCAGAGCGCACGATATTCGACTATCCTCGCGTTTGCTGACTCCGCCTCCTGGATGCCGGCTGATAGGAGGACGCGGAGGGCAGGCACTTCCCAAGCCTCTGCTCTCGCCTAAGAGATGGCGCTACTTTACCTTTGTTTCGCGTGTCACAAGGCTTCTGCCATGGCGCACCAATCTAACCAACCGCTGAAAGAGGCTTAGACAGGAGTGTAGCTACCGTTATTTTGCCTGCCGCAAGCCTCTTGCCATGGCGCACCAATCTAACCAACGGCTAATCAACGAGGCCAAGCGGGAGTCACGTGTACGCCGGAGAACGGAAGGCGAAGCCGTTGGCTACATTGGTGCGTCATGACAGAAGCCTTGCGGCAGGCAAACAGCGGCAGCTGCTGGTTAACGGACTGCGAAGCAGTGGGTTAGATTCGCGCGCCATGGCAGAAGCCTTGCGACACGCGAAACAACAGTAACGCTGCGCCATCTCTTAGGCGAGAGCAGGGGCTTGGGAAGGGCTGGCCTACGCGTCCTCGTATTGGCCGGCATCCAGGAGGCGCAGCCTACGTAGCTCTTGGCCAGCAAACGGAAGGATAGTCCGATTTCATGTTCCCACAACAGCGGCATTCCGTCGTCCAAAGCAGACGAAAAATCAGGAGGCGTGGCCTCTCTGTGTCACCAAATAGACCTCTCCCTGTTTGTAAACAAATGACGTCATAGTGTTCGACAGCGCCACCTGTTCGGTAGAGTTGAACTATCCTCAAAGCGATGCGGCGAACGAGGTCGCGCCCAAAAAACACGGTCTTGAGGGGATTAGGATGATCCCTGAAAGGGACGCGACCTTCGGTTCTACTTTTCTTTCAATAGGAGGCAGCGAACAAGTGCCCATTCGTGGGACCCAGCTCTCCCCTTGCGATCTGCTTCGGTTTCAGTTTGTCTACCAACGTCATGATGTCGAAACCGTCGCGTCTAGGCCGACTGTTTTGACGATTTTTTTCCCGTGCGCAGTGGGGTGGCGCGCGGGCTGAGGGTTATCCGAGTGCATGCCGGTGGCCGGAGGGCTGCGCGTGCGCTTACCCTCGCGCATTTTCCAACCTGGGCCGAAGTCTTTGGCGATTTTTCCGCCTCGGCCGACTTCGTTCGCAATTTTTTTCCAGTGGTGCGTGAGCAGGTTACATGCACGTAGGGACATCCGCGCCGACAACTCCGTCAAGCGATGCTACCATCACACCTGGGCCAACTTCATTCATAATTTTTACGATTGGGCACGCTTTGGCAATTTTCCCCCCTGGGCTGACTTCACTCGCAATTTTTTCCCGCTACAACAGGTAATGCAGGTAGGTGGGCGGTTTACATGCAAGTATAGACACAGTCAACAGTGCCGGGGATTATGCTGTGACTCTGTGTGAAGGAGAAAAACCCAGCCAAAAAACGTGAAGCAGAAGAAACACAATACAATAAAATAAACATAATAAAGAATATACTTACTTATTACAGGTATGATGCAACAGCAATGAGGAGGTATCACACACAACGAACCAAACACATTTTCATTAACGCTAGTCATACGCACAAGTTTTCGATGAATCAGAATTAAAAACGAATAGCACACTTAATCAAAGAAGATATTCTTAATCAATACGATTACAATAAAAATTAGAAGTTTTATTATCAAAAAGTGTATACATATAATCGGTAATATTCGGTTTTAATAACTCGTTCGCGACAGCAGATAATTTATTTGAAGGGTTTCATATTTTCTGTATACACTATAACGCAATGTGAGTTCTCTACGCTGTGGAGATTAATAATTACAAATATTTTGCGAATGAAATTTACTTAAAACTTGTAGAGAGGGTCACCCACGTCGTCGAACTCGTTTCTGAAAAAATGTAACACGCTCGTGTGCGGTACCAAGTTAACGCGTCGGGCGCAGAATCGCGTTCGGTTACGGGAACGTTCATAGCGTTGCGGAAACGCCGCCCCAGCGTCTTGCCGAAACGTCTTCGTCGACGCGGGTGACCATTCCTTCAGGATATTCAAGTTAGGTTCTCTGACGTGCTTGAAATTGCTTACATCTATCAGAACTCGTAATTGGAATGAAAACTCCATTATTGCAATGACAGTGCTCAAATATAGGATTATTACACGTTTTTATAATAAAACTTGTAATTTTAATTGTAATTGTATTTATTAAGATATTATTGATTAAATGTGCTATTCCATTTTATTACTGATTCGTCGAAAATGTGTGTACATGATTACCATTAATAAAATATTGTGTATGATTCTTTCTGTGTGACATCTCTTCAATGCTATTGCATCATACCTGTAATACGTAAGGATATTATTTATTATGCGTATTGTATTGCATTGCATTTCTTCTGCTTCAAGTTTGTTGGCTGGGCTTTATTTTTCTCCTTCACACAGAGTCACAACATAATTCCCGGCACTAATGAGTTTAATCAATGTATTTTCACTTGTACTTTTGTGTATCGCGATCGTTTGCATGTCTATACTTGCATGCATACTGCCCACCGCACACCTGTTGTGGGAAAAATTGCCAGTCAAGTCGGGCCAAGGTGGGAAAATTGCCAAACTTTGCGCAGGCATAAGAATTGGAAATGAAGTCAGCCCAGGTGTGACGTTAGCATCGCTCGGCGGGTTTGTTGGCGTGCATGTACCTACTTGCATGTAAACTACCCAGTTCACGGCTCTTGTAGCGGAAAAAAAAATCAAACAAGTCGGCCGAGACGAAAAAATTGTGCATGGAGTCGGCCCAGGTGTGACGGCACGATCGCTTGGCGAGTTGGTAATGTGCATGTCCCTACTTGCATGTAAACTGCCCATGCACCACCGGAAAAAAATCCGAACAAAGTCCGCACGGCTGTTGTAGTGGTAAACAAATTACGAATGAAGTCGTCCCAGGCGGAAAAATCGCCAAGGAAGTTTGCACAGGTAGAAAAATTGTGAATGAAGTCGGCCGATGTGTGACGCTAGTATCGCTTGACGGGGCTGTCGGCGTGCATGTCCCTGTTGCATGTGAACCACCCTCCGCACGGCTGTTGTAGTGGTAAACAAATTACGAATGAAGTCGGCCCAGGCGGAAAAATCGCCAAGGAAGTTTGCACAGGCAGAAACATTGTGAATGAAGTCGGCCGAGGTGTGACGGTAGTATCGCTTGACGGGGCTGTCGGCGTGCATGTCCCTGTTGCATGAGAACCACCCTCCGCACGGCTGCTGTAGTGGTAAGCAAATTACGAATGAAGTCGGCCCAGGCGGAAAATTGCCAAAGAAGTCGACCCAGGTTAAAAAAATGCGCCACGATAAGCGCTCGGGTACCCTCAGCCGGCGCGTTCGCCCCTCCCCCACGCACGGGAACAAATTCGCGAAAAAAGTCGGCCCAGACGCGACGGTGGAGCCGCCCTGGTGGCAAGGGTGCAGCCACCTCCGTATGCTACTGACACATTGCACCAGATAAGCATGATCACATATTAGAACTTACAGTTTTCAGATGAGCATACCATGATATCCCATACCCACTTGGGAGTTCCTAGAACGACAGAGACCTACTCTGTCCTGGCAGGGGCACGCGAAACTCCAGCAGGCGTCCTACGAGACGTGGAAACACTCCAGATACATGCGCTGTACCTCACACAGCACCCCTACCATTATCTTCGGCTCATCAATAGTGACTGTGCGGACGCTAGCATTGATATTGCTGTTGACCGCCTGAAAGTGCACCTCTCCACTGCACCGTCAGTACGTTCCTATGCTCTGCCAATGTGGACTCTTCGCAGGCCTCCGTTATGTGACCACGTTCCTCGTCTCCTGGAGAAAAACGCTGTACCTCCTGTTGTTGCTCACCAGCTTACGCTGGAGCACCTCAACTCGGCGTACTCTTAACGACTCCCTATGTACACTGGTGGATCAGTTTCTCAAGGCGGATCAACATCACCCTCTTGTATCCGACATGGAAACCTTGAAGTGGCGCACAGGTTCCCTACGAAAATGCATCTACCGAGTCCGAGCTCTTCGCCATACTGACCGCGTTGAACCACATGGCGGGATCAGCGCCTGGCTCTTGGACTGTGTTCACGGACAGTGAGGCGGCGCTAGAAGCTCTAGCAAAATATTGTTCCAGAACAATTGGCGGCCTCGACACCATGATTGTCCCAACATAAAACAGACTTCTATCCTCGGGTCATAGCCTGTGTTTCCAGTGTGTACACAGTCACATCCGCCTGCACGGAAACACCCGTGCAGACACCTTTGCACGTCGTGCACATGGGGAAGTCACGTTCAATAACTCTCTCCTACCACTTTCAGCCGCAGCATGTCTGTTACAGAAACAGCGACTCCGTCATGGCGGCACTCGGCAGTTTCAAGAGGACGCTGTCCGACTGAACGACCACCGCCGGTCTATCGACCCGTCGATGAATTTCGTTGCCACACACCACTGTTCGCGTCAAGA
Source organism: Ornithodoros turicata (assembly GCF_037126465.1). Taxonomy (NCBI): domain Eukaryota; kingdom Metazoa; phylum Arthropoda; class Arachnida; order Ixodida; family Argasidae; genus Ornithodoros; species Ornithodoros turicata. Next base: position 11,661 of record NW_026999529.1, on the reverse strand, counting down.
AGTGTCCATTATACACCAACTACGACTTAATGCCGCGAGGGCACCTCTGCTTCTGTGTAAAATGCGTCATCTCCAGCCGCCCAAAAGCCCCACTTGCGCTGCTGTAGCTGATATTCAACATCTTCTCGTCGACTGCCACAGATTTGACACCCCTCGAGCCACGCTCAGACGGCGCCTACTCCAGATGCGGTGCACAGACTTTTCTCTGGCCACCCTGCTCGGTCCAGTACGAAACCACACACAGCGGTCTGTGATCAAAGCACTTTCTTGAGCGATTCACGTCTTATGAACAGAGTGTGAACTCCAGTCGTGCAACCTCACTCTTCAGTGTCCCACCCCACCCTCAACGCATTAACCCCTTGCTTTTTTTTTCTTAAGTCATCTTCTGTAATCCATGTCATCATTCTTTCACTCTTTCTTGGCCATATTTTCTTTTGTCACCTTTGTGTTTAATCTGTCTCATCCTTCTTTCACCGGAGACGCAGCATGACACGATATCATCCGCAGAACCGTCGATGGAGGGTAAATTACCGTCATCGCCGTCACCTGGCCGCCGTGGGAAACAGTCTTCATGTGTAATGAAAATGTTGAGAACCTCACAGCGGAAATATGGCACTCCTCTTTCGGTTCAGGTGTCCTTGCGGCAAATGCGTACCGATGCCGACGGCAGAAGAATGCCTTTGTTGCCGCGAAACGAGATGTTACTGAAGCAGCGCCGCGGTTGCATTTCAAGAAATCCCTACTTTGAAATGTGGCTGAAGGCTGAGGTGCTCCAGGTGTCCTAGTTCTACGTGAGAGAAAGCGACGAGTACGCTCTTACCAGGAACAGCGAAGTGAACAAGTGAGTTATTACATGTGTGCCTTCGGTTTGTTGTTAGTAAAGTTACATATCATAATTTTACGCTGTCCATGAAGTTTCGATATGTTGCGCACAAACAGTTTACCAGGTGGCTGTCAAGGCCACATCGATTACAGACCGTCACCAGGTACATGATTAAACAGTACCGCAGATCCTATTTTCCCCCAATGAGCCAATAGGCTAAGAACTGACGTTGCTGATTCGTTGACGGCACACCATTGGGGACAGGAGCTAGGTTATTGAGTTGGGAGATGGCTGTCTGATCGTCAACGTAAGGCTCTCGTACCGTCCAAAACGAAGGGTTCCGACACTTTTTCGGATTGTTCCATGCAACGACGTCGTCATGTGTCGAGTTGTGCACTGCAATCGTTGTGTGTTTTGCGCAGATGATGCTGTTCGCTACAAAAAGCCCATACCCAAGCAACACGGCTTCATGAGTGTCAAAAGCCTGGACATCGACGCATTGAAAGAAGCTTTCAAAGAAGTCCTGGGTTCTGAGCGAGGTGACGAAGTCAACGGCGACGACGAATTATGTAAGAACAGTGTGCATTACTTTCGCTCAGTGATTGCGGAGCTTCCGTAACGGTCTCCTCCCACGCCAGTAATGGATGAAGATTACGTGCAAAGAGAAGAAATTGACGAGACCAATGAGAGTATTTCGCGCGCTGAAACAGATGTGACACCACTGCAGGATGTTGGAGATACGATAAGCAAATCCGTTCGCCAGGTGATTAGCGATGCCTATGAGGTAGAACGCGCGACCTCAAGTGGCGATGCAGACTGCTCCACCTGTGTGAACCTCATACAGAATATCAGGTGCGCTTCTACCAGAGGTGCGCTTCGCAACAGGAAAGGCGCCACGTGTTAACACTTCTGCGCGAAGGCGTCGCCAAGAAAGAAACTTTAAAGCTGATACTGGAGGATACGAAGAAATCTTAAATAAGTTACTTCGAAAAAGTAACTGAGTTACAGTTATAATTACTTTCTTGGTCAAGTAACTAAGTTAGTGATAGTTACTTTCTTTGTCAAGTAACTAGTTACAGTTACAGTGACAGAGAGAAAGTAACTTAGTTACATTACAGTTTCTTTTCATAAACATGACAATGAGAAGGTGATACAATTGTTAAAAAACATACACTTCCTTACACTTACTTACGTGCGATACAGGTAGTACTGCACTTAGCCAGAAACTGTATAAGTCAATATGTGGCTCTCCCACGGGGAAAAAAAACATGTATACGCGACCTGGCTGTCAGAATTTGAAGTGTGCTAAAATAGTGAGGCGGCCAAGGAACATGGAAATACGGGATGTCACCGGACGACAGCAGACGGAAAAAGAAGTGTCTAGACGGTGGATTACCCGTTGTGGCATCCCATCCCCAAAAAGGATTGTGTCCTTGGCAAAGTACACCTGCTGCAGACAACCAGCGGGAACAAAGGGTTCCGGGCAGACGGCTGCGAGCGTCCACCCTTTATAAGGCGGACCCAAGGTCGGCAGCGGGCAGCTTGCGCTTGGACTTCGTCGGAGAAGCCGGTTCAATGCTCATTCTCATCCTCATGTTGTATTCTCTGTTTTTCCTGTGCATAAATGTTGTTTGTTGTTGCCCAGTTGCAATCACCTCCTTCCTCATCATAAGGGAAACTTCACTGGCGCAGTCGACAGGATTGCAACATTCACCATCATCGGCGGCGCAGACACGTGCAGCACGGAAGCGGACGGTACAGCGGGAGAGAGGACGAGTCAAAGCAACATCTTTGTGAGAAGCTTTGGGAGCTACGGCTCGAAGGAACAGCATCTTCGGAGCGGCATCTGTGCTGGAAGCTTCGAAGGAGAAAGTTGTGTAAGACGGCACCTAAGTGGGAGGTCTTACGTGAGCTGCGGCTGGGAAGCGGCACCTAAGTGGGAGGCTTCAAGAGCTACAGTGAGACGGAGTGGCACCTAAGTGGGAGGCTCCGAGGACCACGGTCACCAGGCACAACACGTCACGGAAGACAACAAAGCAGGTAGGACTCGGTTCCGTTTTCTCTGAGGTCCACCATGTCTGTAACAACAAGGTCAGGGGACAAAAAGGTCCAGACTCCGGCAGAAGTTGTTGTAGACGAAAGTGGGACTAAAAGTGGTCAAAAAGAAACGGATGTCAGGATAAAGGAGAAAGAAATGGAACTCCATGCGTTGCAGCTTCAAATCGAGCTGGAGAAGCTAAAGTTAGCGCGAGTGCAAGCGGGTGACGTGGCTGACGTACGCACGAACGGGACGCGGCTAGGGGAATACGCGAAGGAACTGCGTGCCGCATTGGCGCCCATGCCGACGTCCGACGCCATGGTGCCCGCATGGTTTAAGAACGCAGATACGTTGTTCGAGGCACTCCAAATTCCTGAGGCGGTTCGAGGTACGATCATCTTACCTTTTCTCAATGAGAAAGTTAGAACGTTTGTCGCTAGTCAGTCGGATGGAAGCATAATGCTTTATAGGGAGCTAAAGGAGGTTGTCTTGAAAGAGCTCAAACTGACAGCGAATGAGTATAAGAGGCGTTTCAACACGGCTAGGAAGAGCGACGGAGAGTCATGGAACCAATTTGCGACGACACTAGAGACGTTTTTCGCATATTATGTACAGAGCCGACAAATAGAAACAATGGGCGACCTGAAACAGTTAGTCACTGCAGACAGAATGAAACAAGTAATGTCAGATGACATGCGTAGTTACATTGTCCAGAATGAAACCAACTCTTGGCTAAGACCTAAAGAAATCGCAGAACTCGCGGAAAACTATGAAGAGAGCCGTCAGAGCCATAGGGCATCAAAGCGAGAAAATGCGGCGACAGTTAAGAGTGTAAGTGAGCGAGAAATGAATCCAGCTAGCACTGCGGTGAACAAACCGAACAAAGGAGACCGGAAACCTGTGAAATGTTTCAATTGTGGCGGTGTGGGTCACATGATGAGGGACTGCCCGCAGCCGAAGCGTAGGAAAGCGCATGAAAGGGCAGCAGAAATCAAGGAAGATGCGTCGAAGCTCGTCGCTAGGGTATCGTGGTTAACTCCGACAGAACCAGATTACGCGAGTAACAGGACAGAAACAAAGGTTGTACACCTTGCGATTGGCAACAATGCTATCGAGGCGCGGATAGACTCGGGCGCGGATATTACAGTAATCAGGCCGGACCACCTTCCAGAGGATTATGTATCAGACAGTAGTGGCACGGTCAAGTTGAGGGGCGCATTCGGTCCTGCGATCACGGCAGATTTGGTGTATGTCCCACTCAGTCTAATGGGAAGGCAGGGAAACGTGAACCAACACGTGATCACGCTATGTGCGGTTACTGAGCAGTTGACAAAAGGTGTCGGCGCGCTGTTAACCCCCGAGGACTATGAAGAGCTCAGTAAACTAGAGAAAGAACAAGAAAGCGACGCGCAAGAAATTGTAAACCTGGAACAGGAAGCAGAGGCGGAGGGCGTGAGAGAACCCAATGTCGTTGACTGCATAGAACTGGAAGAGGAATATGAGGACGAGGCAGGTACAGTTGCCGTTGTGACAGTCGAAGCTGAAGAAAGTAAGGATGTAGGGCAAGCACGCTCCGATTTTAGGACAGAGCAAAAGAGCGACCCCACATTAGCGGACGTCTGGGCACAGGGAAAAGTCGGGACCCATGGAATAGTGATCGAGGACGATCTACTGTTCCACGTAGATGAAATTAATGGCCGGAAGGAGAAACAGCTAGTACTCCCCAAGTCACGAAGGGAGGAGGTGCTGCGCCTTGCGCATGACATGCCATGCGGAGGGCATTTTGCAGAAAGAAAAACGAAACAGCGCATTCGATGCGGGTTTTATTGGCCATCAATGACAGCTGACATAAAATCCTATTGCCAGAGTTGTCATTCTTGTCAGGTGTCATCCATTCCGAGAGCAAATGATCGAGTCCCTATCACACCGCTAACGAGGCCGCAAGTGCCCTTTCAAATAGTCTACATGGATTGTATTGGGCCATTAGAACCTCCTTCCTCACGAGGCCATCGCTATGCTCTTTGTGTAGTTGACCTGTGTACACGCTGGGCTGAGGTCGTACCGCTACGGACGCTTACGGCGAAAATGACCTGTCAGGCACTCGTAGATATCTTCGCGCGATATGGAACTCCTGAGATGATATGCTCAGATCAAGGTACAAACTTCGTAGCGAAAGTGACTGTGGAACTCCACAAATGTCTAGGCATAGAAGTACGGTTCTCCACGCCCGAACACCCTCAAAGCAACGGGATCGTTGAGCGCTGGAACGGCACGTTTAAGTCAATGCTAAGACATGTGATTGCCACCCATAAAAGAGAATGGGATCGCTACATACCTTGCCTATTATGGGCCTACCGTGAGGTACCACATGACGTAACGGGAATGTCTCCCTTTGAACTGATGTACGGGCGGAGCCCAAATGGCCCATTAAGCATCTTACAGAAATCATGGACAGGGCAGTGGACGCCGCCGGACGGTCTAAACACGTCGCCCACACAATACCTAAGGGAATTGCGGGACAGAATGGTAGAAGCCGCGCGTGTCGTAGACGAAAGGTCAGAACGGGTCCAAAGACAGTACACAGAACGGTACAACCTCAGGACTAAAGATAAAACGTTCGAGGTCGGGGATGAAGTGCTTATCCTAGAGACAGGGCTCACCGGAAAAATGACGCCGAAATGGCTCGGGCCGATGAAAGTGAAAGAAAGACGTCGCGAAAACAGTTATGTTATTCAGCAACCGGATGGTACTGAGAAATGGGTACACGCGAATAGGCTTAGACGCTATTATGCTAGGATCAACAGTGTCGGGGTGATATTCGACAACGACGATGAGTTCGGAGAAGTATTAAGCACCCCGAATGTGAAACAGACGAAGGTAGGCATAGATGTGAAAAACATTGAGAGTGCGCATCTCAACCCAAATCAGAGCGAAAGGTTAAGACAGGTTGTCGGGAAGTTCGCCCAATGTTTCTCAGAGAAACCGGGCAGATGCAGGGTGGGTTCGCATAAGATAACTTTGATGCCTGGCCAGAAACCTAAGCCTACGTATCCGTACAAGGTGCCTATCACGCTTAGAGACGAAGTGGAGCGGCAGATAGAGCAACTTCTCGAGTGGGACTTCATATACCCAACAGAGAGTGTATACGCGCACCCTATAGTATGCGTCGCGAAACGGGATGGGTCCGTCCGAATGTGTATCGATTATAGGCAATTGAACACATTCACGGAACCTGATAGTTTTCCCATGGAGAACACCACTGAACTATTGTACGAGGTAGCTAAAGCGCGTTACATCACCACTCTGGATCTAACGCGTGGGTACTGGCAGATCGCACTTGATAAGGAATCTCAGAGGCTGTCGGCTTTTGCGTCCCCGCGCGGTCTCTATGCCTGGAAGGTCATGCCATATGGGTTGAGGAACTCCGCGGCGACGTTTCAGCGCGTAATGAACGAAGTCCTCCGGAAACATAGGGTTATGCAACGGCCTATATTGACAATGTGGCCATGTATTCGGAAACCTGGGAGGCACACCTCGAGCACCTCGAAAGCGTTCTGAGACAATTGCGGAGGTCGGGTTGGTGATTAATCCGTCGAAGTGCAACTTTGCTCAACCGAGTGTTAAATACCTCGGACATGTTGTAGGATCGGGCACGCACTCACCGGATCCGGAGAGAGTAAAGGCAATACTGAATCTAGAGCCGCCTAAGACTAAAACGGAATTGCGCAGTGCCCTCGGGTTATGCAACTACTATCGGGACTACATCCCTCACTACTCAGAAGTGGTTCGACCACTTACGAATCTGACTAACAAAAGGGTGCCGAATAATATACCTTGGGACAAGGAAGCGGACAACGCGTTCCGCAAAATGAAAATGGCGCTCGCGACGATCCCGAAGCTGGCGGCACCCGACCCAAACAGGGGGTATGTACTAGCCACCGATGCGTCTGAGCGAGCTGTCGGGGCGTGTCTCTCCCAGACAGTAGACAGCAAAGATGTGCCGATCGCATTTCTCAGCAAAAAGCTCACGCCGACACAATCACGATGGTCGACGATAGAACGTGAAGCGTATGCGATCGTGTGGGCATTAAGTCGTCTGGACACGTGGTTGTTTGGGGCCAAAACCAAGGTGTTAACTGACCACAACCCTCTCACGTATCTGTGTGGCTCAGCATCCTCGAGTGCACGTTTAATACGTTGGGCGCTTGCCTTGCAAAAATACGATATTGAGATCGTACATATTCGGGGCAAATTGAATAAGTGTGCCGATGCATTGTCCAGGTTAAACGCTACTTCCGAAGGAGCGATTGGGCCAACTTAGAGGGCACATACATTGTTGTATATAATGGTAAATTGCCGGTATAGCAATAGTCTGTGAAATGGCCTGGTGGGCCTTAGAACGTACTGGACTGGGTCCTATCCTGTGTGTGCTGTGAATGTGGCTCCGCTGCGACTGACGTTGCAAGCGGTGCAGTGTGACAAATTCTGGATTTTTGTGGATTTTTAATGTCCCGCGACATCAAGTGTCTAGTGACATTCTTGGCAGGGAGGTGTCAGAATTTGAAGTGTGCTAAAATAGTGAGGCGGCCAAGGAACATGGAAATACGGGATGTCACCGGACGACAGCAGACGGAAAAAGAAGTGTCTAGACGGTGGATTACCCGTTGTGGCATCCCATCCCCAAAAAGGATTGTGTCCTTGGCAAAGTACACCTGCTGCAGACAACCAGCGGGAACAAAGGGTTCCGGGCAGACGGCTGCGAGCGTCCACCCTTTATAAGGCGGACCCAAGGTCGGCAGCGGGCAGCTTGCGCTTGGACTTCGTCGGAGAAGCCGGTTCAATGCTCATTCTCATCCTCATGTTGTATTCTCTGTTTTTCCTGTGCATAAATATTGTTTGTTGTTGCCCAGTTGCAATCACCTCCTTCCTCATCATAAGGGAAACTTCACTCTGGCGCATCGTGGAGAAAAAACACAGCATGGTGACACCCACGCGTTTCGTAGCGTGCAGAGAGAGACATACCCAGGGATAAGGAACTCTCCTCAAGATGCTTTTTCAGTTTTGAAGTTGATGTCCTGGCGTGTTATTCCATATCTTGTAGTTTAATAATTAAATTATTTTCGTCCTTCCATGATAAAGACTCGAAGGTTGCTTCATAGAGCGCCCACGGGAGCTTCATAGCAATGATAGCAGCAACCAGGGCAGGATTAGCTATTGCACTGGTCGGTGCGCAAGTGAGCTGACCGGAAAGTTCCTCCTTGTGCATAATCCTTCTTTTGTCCAGATGAGGCAGGACCCCGTGTCAGCAGTGACACTATTACTAACATATGACTCACTCCGACCCTTGAGGGTAACTATCTTCAACTGATTTTTGCTCGCAAAGCTGGAATTCCCTGCTTGGTCAAGATCACAAGGCACGGGGCACATACCGATTACGGACAGAAGGACGGAAGGCACTGTTAGGGGGAAGTAGAGTACGGTAGGGTAAAGAAAAAAAAAAGGAACGACATTTAGTCGAGTAACTAGTTACATTTTGCAGTTACATTCACAGAAACGGAAAGGGAGGGGGCAGCTTACTGGACGTAAGTCCACTGTACAACAGTGATTCACTTCCCAATGTTCAGAATGCCGGAATCATCTCTCTATGATAATTTCAGCCGTTTCTCCCATACTTGAACGGTCCGAAGGTTCAGCTGCACTAGAGTCACTAAATAAGCTACGCTTCAGAGTATCGACGCTGAGTTCCAAGAGCAAGCATCCGCCATCTTGTTTCGGCGCCACGCTTCCCACGCGCACTTTAACGCACGATGCCATCTATCGTGCGCGGGTGAAATGTTCATATCATTTACAAGCAGCAGTTGATGGCCTTGAGCGCACCTTGACATCTTCGGGACGTCCTGGTGGACAATACATGGATTATCGCGCAACAATCCTACACGCTTCTCTGTCCCACAGCGAGCATTATGTTAGTCGTCTTTGATCCTCAACTGAGGATGGTACCGGTGTGGTGCGTAAACAAGATGACGCTCCTTCTCTCCCTTGGACCTCAGTGTCGATACTCTGAAGCGAAGTTGATTTAGTGACCCTAAGCTGCACAATACTGCTTCCTACCCTTTAGACAGCTTCCGAATGTCTTACACTACATCATCGTTTCACAAATCGTCGTTTTCTTCGTTCCATTGCCGGATATCAGACGAGTTGCAACGAATAAGCGACGAACATTTCGAAATACCGGAACATAATAAACTCCGAAAAGCACTTCCTAATGCGCCATAAATAGAATATCAGATCGTCCAGAGCTCTATGCATTTACAAAACATCTAGAGCTATATGAATAGGAACATTTCACTATTCCTCATCGCAGTTGTCAGTATTAACTGAAAACACCATATATTTTTTGCACAAGGAAAAAGAAAATTAGTGAGAGTAGATTGACATGTAAAGTGAGTCCGCAACGTATTTTTGTAGTTACATGCTGCATGTGCCGCAGGGAAGTAGCGCAGATAATTTCGACTACTGGGGGTTCCTTTTATGTGCGTCGGTTATCGTCGACAGGCGGTTCTGGATGCAATGTTTACCTCCATCCCACTGCTAACACGCAGGAAAAGTCATGCTTGTTACGATACACTGCGTCTCATATAGCATGTATACCTCCCGTATGTCTAATGATAATCGGTATTATGTACTTACCGTTCCCTTCACAGTAGAGATGATAAGGTCAGACATTTTCGTTCTGGTAATGCGGGAACTGCGGGGAAATAAAAACGCATATGAAGCCTCATTTCAGGAACAGGGTCACTCAGAAATAGAATAGTTCCCGGTCGTCACTTTCAGACAAAAGAGTCTCGAACCAAAGGGAGGCTTTGACACTCTTGGAAATAGCCTAGAGGTATCGACACCTAAGTTTATGTACTGAGATGGTGAAATGGGGTGTCATCCGTGATAACTCCCTCATTCGTGAGGAGGTCGCCTGGCTGGCTCTTCAGCACAACATTGACTTCTCCCTCACTTGTAGACCTTGTACCTGTGGAACGTGATTTGTTCTTTCACCGTGTGAGTACACCATTTTCAAATATATATACACAATTTTAACTGGTACCAGAATGGTTCCAGTCGAATCTGGACTGGTTCCAGAATGGTTCCAGTTGAATGTGGATGGTCCCAGTTGGATTTCCAAGTGGGGTGGCTGGCTCCAAATTGATCAAGTAAGTGATACCACTCTTGTCTCAGATAGTTCTAGGGCTTACAGTGTGTGCCTCACAGGTACTATTTTGTTCCCAGAATGGTCAATTGAGATTCCAAGCTGGGTTGCTTCCCGTTTTGAGATCTGTTAGAGGAGGAAGAGTCCACTCTTGCCATATACGCTTCCGGTTTGTTTGTACCATTATTTTGGTCTATTTTAGTGCATGCACTATCAATTTTAATTGCTCTGTATCCATCTACGAGTACGTCTTCGATAAAATATACGCTGTAACTTTCATTCGTATTCATATTCTCATCTGAAGGTGAATATCATATAAAGTACTAGCAAACTCCCAAAAGACTCATTCAAAAGATGACAGAAAGAACGCTCGATAATCAGACGAGACTGTAGGTAAGAGGTAACTCAAAGAGGTAACTGCAGGAGCTCGGCCGAAGCTGCAATAATTATGAGGGCGCCACGGTGCGGCGGGAGACTTTTAATTCAGATTGAAGGGGTGGGCCGCGTGAGTGTTAGCTGTCCGCTCAAACTTGAATGCGCCGTAGCAAGTTGGGTTTTTTCTTGCGCTGCGGTGACAGAGACCGTGCACCTCATGTGCAGTATTTACATGTTCTCAGTAGGATTCCTAAGACAACGCGATGACAATGATTCAAGTGAAACACAATGTCGATATCTATGAGTAGTCTTGACGCTACGAAGACGACATGGCGTAAGTAGAAGAACCGGACGATGAGAGACCAAGCGGATTGCAACATAATGCTTGCCATGATGCTAACAAGTATAAATGCTGACCGTGATGTTTCGATGTTAATTAGATGTTTTACTTCAGAAGCTAGAGGAACCTAAGAAGCAGGATCAGAAGAGTTCATAAAGATTCGGATCCTTTGGTGAAGAGGAATGGGGTACATGTTGTGACATACATGAGCGGATGTCTCATCTTCTCTGAGAAAATACTAAATGTGAGGTGGTCAACAAAACGCTACGGTCCCTGTGGTCCGTGATCGCATCGCATCCTCAGTCAACAAAGGCATATGCATAGTCTAGACAAAGTGAGTGATTACTTGTATGCTACTTAGTACGTGGGAGGTGTATCGATTACTTTTTTGCACTCAGTGAATGCTCATACAAGAATAAACAATATAGTGGCTGGTCATTGGCGATACGGGTCCAATATGGGGCCTGTTTCGCCAATCTTGGGAAAATCTTCGCAATATGGGCCTCACACTGCACAGTTTGTGCCAATATTGCGAAAATCCTGGCAATATAGGCACTATATTGCCCGTGTACATTCCATATTGACTGAAAATACAGAAAATGGTACGTACCCGCGTTCCACAAATCCCCAAGCAGCTCAGGAAGATTGCACGTTGAAGCGTGTGAAATGCCCCTTTCAATACGTCATTACATCCACCAACTTCCCGCAGGTGATACACGTTGTTCGAAACAGTCAACGTACAGCTCGAAGCATAGTTAACTTGAACGCTGCTTAGACCGGCGGAGCAAGATGGGAGCAACCCTCGCGGCCTTTAGCAGAAATAAAGGGCGAGGGCGTTTCGACATTTCCATTCCAGTCGGAGGGGTGCTCGCCGTGGTGTGTCG
>NW_026999528.1:0-89490 GCF_037126465.1 Ornithodoros turicata | reverse complement strand
TCGTCGGTGACATTTTACGAGCTGCTGATTACCGAACGATCCATACACGCTGTATGTGTCGCATAACCTCTTCCTCAATTGCTGATAATTTGCCTTTCGCCATATTTCAAGTGATTTCGACGGGAGATATAAGACGTCGTTGTTGTCCAAACCGAAACCATGCATCCACGTGGTCCGGAGGGGTGTGTCTTCCTCGTCGTTCACAGTTGGCTGAGAGGACTGGATGGCGATGACGTAAGCCCACTTCGAAGGCATATATCCAGTGGTCACGCCCTGCTATTTTTGTCTGATAACTGCGCCCCCGTTTACTGAATACGGTTAAAAGTCGATGTGTGTACGATAGTGATGGGTCATGAGAACGGTTTCCCGCAGAGTACTCGGAATCCTCGAAAATCATTTCATGGTCCCTTTAAAATCTCTTGAACATCTAATCTCCCTAGGTGTCTGTCGCCCTGACCCAGACAAAGTACTGGGTGTCTCTGAGCTCCCTTGCCTGAACAGCATGAAGGAGCTCCAGATATTCCTGGGCTTAGTGGGGTACTATAGGAACTTTATCCCATGGTTTTCTGATAAAGCAAAGCCCCTTACTGAGCTACTAAAGAAAGGAGCACGTTGGGTCTGGGGTCCCAAACAGCAGGCGTCGCTTCCAGCATTAAAGGCTACAACAACAGGAGAGGTAGTGTTGGGTTTAACCGCACAATTAAGCACCGCTGCAATTAAGTACGCTGCAATATTCCAGCTGATGCTCTCAGCAGGTTCCCGGTAGTGACTCCTGCTGGAACTATCACCACACTGAGCCCAATGGAAATGGAGGAGCCAGAGCAAACCACCTGCTTCGATGCTGAAGCACATGTCGACTCTCATAGATACCACTGTGTTGAGTGAGAGGTCCAAGCTAGCGGAAGAGCGGCGTAAAGACCCATGGCTCAACCAATTGTTCCAATGCATAGAAAGTAGAGCACTACCACACGACGACAAAACACAGGAAAAAGTGCGGGATTTGGCCAAGGACAGTGAAATCTCACCTGAAGGCACTTTGCTGTACACAGTCGCCGAGCAAAAAGTTGCCTGGCTTCCGCAACCTAAGAGACGTTGTGTTCAAGGCAGGACATGATCATCCCCTCAGTGGCTATGTGGGTTGAGATGCATTCCATTAGATACATTCAGAGCAGATGTTCTTGGTTGGGCATTTGGTCAGACATGTCACGCTATGTACGTGGTTGCCGGCAGTGCCAGGCATTCAGGCCACACAATCAGAAACTAAGATGGTCGATGGACAGCCCCTGGCCTACCTGTCCAATGCAGGAGCTGAGTGCTGATCTGGTGGGCCTACTGCCCTTGACCCCTAGACAGAACAAGTACATACTTGTACTGGACAAGTTCACTAAGCTTATTGAACTCTTTCCCATCCATTCGCCAAAGTTCCAGGCCACCATTGACAGAATGGTCAACGCCTTCTGTCGACACGGCATGCCTTCCTCGATCACGAGCGACAATGGGAAACAAGTTATAGAAAGGTATCGCCCAACACTGGAGAATGAAAGAGCGTCACGGGTTCCCATACCGCCGAGCAGGCCAAACCGTGGAGTGTCAAAATGCGACAGTGAAGCAGTGCGTCACTAACTATTGCTTTTGATCTCACAGTCCCATTTGTAATACTGGAGACGTCGACTTCATTCTTTCCAGGTTGGAGACCTAGTCCTAAGAGGCATACACTGCCTGAGCAAGGGAAGCATAAGGTTCACAGCCAAGCTGGCTCTTTGACGCCAAGGACCATTTTGTATCATTGGCAGGCAGGGCAGAAATACGTACATCTTGAAGGACCCTCTCACAGGAAAAAAGATAGGCCTGGCTAACGCTGACCAACTCAGTTCATACCATGCACCTTGGGCCCCCTCCTGTGCCATTTTTAAGGGGGGAACTGTAAAGAGGGGCATGAGGTTGAGACGTCAGAGACAACGACCGCAGCAGAGAAGAGGAGGCGTGGGACTTGATGAGAGGAGGGGAAACAGAAAAGGTGAGAGGGCAGGAGAGTGGCTACAGGGCAATGAGAGGCGGTGCATGCACGTGGGTACGGAATGACGCAACAGTGGACGATGGACTGAACGGATACCGAGATGTGCGCGGCTACGATGTTGTGGATTATTAATAGGGTTCCCAGTTTTCGGAGTTTACATTTTGGAAAATTTGGAGGCTATTTATCCAAGTTTTCAACTTTACCGAAATTCAGTATCTCGAAGGGTATCAGGGGTATCAGGGAAGGGGGTTCAGGGGTATCTCGAAAAAATTAAGTCTGAATCATAAACGGCGCCGATTCTGGAGTAGTCATCGCAGAGACAATGCAAAGAAGTGCCAAAGTGACGGAGACCATACGATGTAGTGCACGGATGTTTTACTACCCAGAGCTATTGAAAAACAAACAAGCATATTTGCACAAATTGTGAAAGGTGCCCAGGCTCAAAATGAGTAGCAGCTGTGACGAACATAGAACTGTTCTGTGCCAAACTGGCCCAGTGCCCGGGGTCAAGTAGAGTCACGAGAGCCGAGGACGCACACAACAGATGGGACAAGTGCGTGTAGTATCCTGACCACTTTTTTTGTTGTTGTTGTGGACCAGTTTGAAGTCGAAAAGTAGGTGTGAAAGAAGGGGGACAATGGGAGAAAGAAACGAAAAAACTCGTAAGGCCGCCACGTGGACCTTGGAAAAATCAGTTTACCGGATAAATCCGATTTTGTACAAAAAACTTCAGATGAAGTTCATCGGAGTTTGTCGGATAAGTCCGAAAAGCCAGAAGCCTAATTATTTAGTATGTGTGACTTCGGGATGAGTGTAAATGACAAAAGACAAAGAGTGCAGTGTGACATCGTAGTTCCCTATTGACTTCATTATAACAAGGTTCGACAGTATTAATAGGGTTAGGGATGACGTGTTAAGGTTTCATGCAAATCCTGGGCTGAAAAGCCCAGGGCGAGAAAAGGTCCATTCAGTCTTGTACGACCAATGTGAGTGGGCGGCCTTGTTAGTGTGGGGGGATTAATGAAGGCATCTTTGCACTAGATGAGTGACAAAAATGCCAAGTTCACTCAGACATGGGCAAACTTCAATATAAAGAGGTCAGTGGTTACGAGGGGGAATTTTCAAAGCACGCCTTCCTTTTTCTTTTCTGTAACATATATATTTGTTAACCCACTGGTGTAGCCATGCAAAACATACTAGTGTAGCTAGACGATGAAGGGGATAGAATAGCAGTACTAGGAAGACAAAGGTCCTGACTATTTTATTTGTGACGTGTTTCTAGGGTGCCTTGTGATTGAAGTGCTTGTAGTTAATTACCTTACAGGTCTGCTAGTCACACAGTTGCAAACTGGTATCATCCATCCATAAACACCTCACCTGAACATTCATCAGTGATAAGCTCCTCAGTTTTTCCATGGTTTTCAGGTGAAGGGGAGGTTCCTTGTGGTTCTTCCTTGATAAAGGTGGAATCCATTTCAGCCATTGATTCTACAAATGAAAGGTATTGATACCACTTGATTTGTCATCAATACAGCTATTGCTGAGCTATCACATGGTTCTTGTTTTCCCAACAGCTATGAGGATTTCTACACCAACGTGTGATTTAGTTAAACGAAAATTAGCTTGTGTTATGGAATTGCTGTTCTGAGGCTGAAACACATAGAAAGGACAAATACATACAAAGCCTGCATGTTTGAGATGGTGATCTGATAATTGTGATGAGAAACATCACCACCAGCAGACGGAGCAGTACAGAGTAACCCTCACCCACCCACAGAAGATAAAAATGGCTTGGCATGTAGTAACCAAATTTTAGACGCAAGGTGTGGGCAAGAGTTGAACCTGTTTGAAAACAAGCTTCTTTCTTTTCATTTTTTCTGGTTTTTGGGAAGGTAGATGAGTGATATACGAAGTTTGGAAGCAACTTCAAGAGGAAAACAATGGTGTGTGCCATGTTAACACTATTTGCTCTCATTTTACTATGTCATCGGTAAAGGTGACAGGGGAAAGTATGCCTATACGGAGTGTTTTTTTTTTTCATCCTTGTTTTTAAATAAAAGAGCTGTAAGAGCAGCACAGATATTGTTTTTGCAGTTGAGTTATATGGCCAGGCAGGTAATCCCTTCAAAAAAGAATGCAATACATGATGACTAATGACCAAAAATTCATTAATTAACTCTTAATTAGGGGATTTGGGGCAAAAGCCAGATAGCAGAATGCAAGACGGTCCCAGCTGAAAGCTATTCTACACTTTAAAAATCCTGAAGTACACACATGCATTAGCACATCCATCCCCTAATTCTGATATGCAAATGCCCAAACCAAAACTGCGGCAACTGGGAATGCACAACTCTCAGAGGGCCATATCAGAGGGCCACGTGATTTGGAGTGATGGAGATGATTGAAGTAAGTGCCGATCCACGGGGCAGATAAACCGCTTTCCAGCATAAATTAGCCTCATTCGGTGAATGTGATGGCTCCCCCGTGAGGCGCACTTTTCCAGTCTCGGCTCATTTGCATATCAAAACTGAGGGATAGATGTCTTAATGCATGTACACGTTTCGGGATTTCTTAAGCGTAGAATGCCTTTCAACTGGGATAGTCTTTCATTCTGCTATCTTGCTTTTGCCATTGGAATTAATTAATAAATTTTAGGTAATTGGTCACCTCGTAGCTGCATACTTTTCTCAAAAGGGTGTCCTCCTTGCCGTAGGACACAACTGCAAAAACGACATCTACGAGGGTGAATCAGAAAGTCTTTGCTCCAATTTTTTTTACGGCTGTAAATGCAAAGCAACATATCCATTCCTAGCGGTGGACCTTTCTTGGACCGGCCCTGCCTTATCTGCCGGTAGCTACGCAGCACGGCACAGCTGTCTGTTGTTGAAGATGACGGTTGTGCTTCACGTGTCCACGGCCTACGAGCAACAATCTTCTGGGATCGCGGAGGACCACTCCTGCTGGATTTCATGCCACAAGGTGCAACCATCAATGCCGACAGTGATTGTTCCACACTGTAACGTCTGTGGGCTGCCATCAGGCGAAAACGCTGAGAGATTCTCGATGTGGACAACGCGGTTATCCTCCACAACAATGCGAGGCCACATGTGGCAAACAGAACCACCGACAAGTTCCGGCCATTTTACTGGGAGATTCTGGACCACCCACCATACAGTCCAGACCTCGCCCCTACTGATTTCCACGTTTTCAGTCCGCTGAAGAAGTTCCCGGCAGGACAGCGATCCACGTGCAACGATGAAGCCAAGACAGCAGTATGATGGTGGTTCCGCAGTCAGCCGGACGAATTCTACATGAGGGGTATTTTAAATTTAGTGCTGCGATGGGACAAATGTCTGGAGTGGTGTGGGGACCATGTAGAAAAATAGTGTAAGGTACTAGAATAGTATGTATATTTGTAATTACCTGTATGTACCTTGTTTTGGCTGATAAAAAATAGGGGCAAAGACTCTCTGATTCGCCCTTGTGTGCTGCTCTAATGGCTGTTTTTATAAAAATTTTGAAAAGGACAAAAAAAAAAGAGAACTATTTGCTCATGTATGCCTCAGGATCAAGATCATTTCGTGACATTGATAAAGTTCTACAGATATTCTTTATATGATATATAATTATATATATATACAGGGTGTCCCAGAAAACGTGTCATTGAATTATAATAAAAAAAACAACTACGCCACCTAGAATCATGCGGTCAACAGCATTTGTTCTTATTAGGTTTTTGCCACCTCAAATGTGAATGTCATGTACTCAAAGTTTAATTATGCAAATATGCGAACGGAACTCGGAAATTTGCCAAGCAAAGGTCACCTTTTTACCAGACCAATATGAAGAGCGTGCTGAATTTACTCAAATTCATGATAATCCACAGTGATATTCACGAGCTATCCCGTCGGAAAAAAATAGCCGAATATCATGCTTTTCGGAGCACCGGACCATAGCGCGCGATGACTTTTTGAGCGCAATCGCTCGCAGTCCGACGGAAGGAGGTTACGAAGCCAGCCCACAGAGTAATAGCAGAAAAAGTAACAGTTCCTAAAATTGGAGAGGGAAAGCATTATCCCAGCGAAAGTCGGACGTGATAAGCCGTTCCTGTTTTATCTCCTTCTGCGATGTCGGAAAGGGCTGGGTTTCCAACCTCCTTTCGTCGGACTCGCAAAGATTGCGCTGAAAAAATTCATCGTGCGCATACTATGTGGATCTGTGCGACCTCCGTAGAGCATGATGTTCGGCTATTTTTTCCGATGGGATAGCTCCTGAATATCCCTGTCAATTATCATTAATTTGACTAAATTAGACACGCTCTTCACATTGGTGGGGTAAAAAAGTGACCTTTACTTGGCAAATTTCCGACTTCAGCTCGCAAAAATTTACATGATTAAATTTACGTTACACGACATTCACATGAGGAGGTGGCAAAAACCCAGTAAGAACAAATGCCATTGACCGCATGACTCTAGGTGGTGTAGTTTTTTTATTATAATTCAATGACACGTCTTCTGGGACACCCTGTATATATATAGAGAGAAATTATTGTTAACTGTAAGAGCTGCACTGATTCCATTTTGACAGGCGAGCTATGTGGTCAGGCAGACATCCTGTAGGACAGCGAATGCAGCTACTGGACGGCTAATTGTGCGACTAATTGACACATGATTTACTGCTGGTGACTATTGTCTGGGTTAACTTGTTCATTAGATGTTTTCTAGGAAATGCGAGATGGCAGAACAGCAGTGAGTTATTATATTCAAATCCATCATCCTGATTAAACATCCTGAGAAGTGAATGCTCTTTGTGATATAAATTGCCACATTTCGTTATGCAAATGAGCCAAAACCAGAATTATGCACTTCTCAAATCCTGAAACTACACGACGTTCACTTTTATCTGAGTCATATAGAGTGCTATACCTGGCCAACAGGTTAGCGCCTATTATAATCATCTCCATTGCTCCAATGCATGTGGCTCTCTCACGTGAAATGCCTTTCGCTCTTTCTGCACTCAATTTAGTGCATAGTTCTAGTTTCTGCTCATTTGCATGTTCGCTTCTCAGAGTGTTTAACAAGGATGATGGATTTGAACAAAGATTGGCTCCAATTCTGCTATCTCACATTTCCCAGACAAACATCTAATTAATGAATTTTATCTAACTTGTCGTCTAGGTGGTTACAAACGCTTTCAGGAAGGACATCCACCCGGCCGCATGGACGACCTGCACAAATGGCATCCTTGACGTTTACACAGTTTATTTATAACAAATACAAATTTAAAAGATAACAAAAACACCCTAAGTATGTTAACTTTGCTCAATTTTAGGTTGGATTGATGAACCATGTGCTATGTTCCTTTGTGGTGTTGTGCTCCGGATTAATGTTTATCCTAAATGAGACGACACCTATAAAGCACCTGCAGACATCAAGTATAATACAGTCAAACCTCGTTACAACGAAACGTGATATAACGAAATTCGCGACACAGCAAAATAAGGTTCAGCAGGTTCAGGCTCGCCTAATCCCTTTTGCATCAGGGCAGAAAATATTTTTCACAGGCGATAGAAGTAAAAGAGCGAGAAAGAAAGAAAAGACAGAAGAGAAGGAGAGAAAATGTAGCTGTAGTGGCTTCGTCTTGGGCACTGGCTAGATCTATGTGCTTGGCTCCTCAGGTGGATGTTTCGGTTTCAGTTCCTTGAGCTTCCTCGGTCGCTGCTTCCCATCTCTGCAAGAGTCGTTTAGTTTCCAGGATGATGGGTTCGTTGTCCTTCGAGGGTTCAAAGCCCAGGATGACCTCGATCGGTTGCGAGGGTCGTATGTCGTGAAGCGCTGGGCAAGATAATAGTATGTGTTCTAGGTCTTCGTTTTCTCCGGTGTCGCAGAGGATGCACTTCGCGCTTTCTTTGCCAAAGAGCTCTGCGAGTCTTTGCCTTGTTAGCAGAGATCCACTGCGGGCTTGAAAGAAAAGTCCACTGTTTCTATCGCCCGATAGAAGCGTTCCGGTGCTGGGGCGAGTTTGTTTCTGTTATATATATACATGCTCTTCCTTTTTGCTGTTTCGGCGATCCACTTGTCTTCTTCGATTACATTCATTTCTTTCGATATTATTCTGTTCCAGCTCCGTTCACTTGTGGCTGTGTGACGAGCTGTGTTCATGCTGTATGTGCGGTCTATCTGATTGATTCTTTTTATCCAATTTGTGCGTGACCCAATGTAGCGGAGGTGTCGGAAGATGCGCGTGATCAGTGTGTCTTCTGGTCTGTGTATTAATCTTCCGAGATATCGCGTTTTGGACCGGGCTTCTCGGAAAGCGTACGTCGACCATCCCATTTCTCCTTGGATTGCGGGGTTTGGTGTGGCAAATGATCCGTGCAGTATCCACTTTCCTATCTCCCGTTGTTGTCGTTCTAGCTGTTCCAGGGTCTCTTTCTTGGGGCATATGACATCATTCGCGTAGGTGGCCACAGGGACAGCACATGTCTTCCACAGGAGTCTGCCTACTTTGTAGGGTTGATAGGAATGTCGCGCGATGTGCCACGTTTGGCCTTTCTTCTTGTTGAGGTTTCGAACAAGGGTCTGTTCATGTATCTGGAGGTAGTCTTTCTCATTTTGAATCGTTACGCCCAGGTATTTGTAGGAGCTGGTATACTGAACGTCAAAATTTTGTAGGCGGAGTGGTTCTGTGGTGGGTGGTCCGAATTTCATGATGTTAGTTTTTTCTTTGCTGAAACGCATTCCTTCTGTGGATCCCTTGTTTGTACAGATGTTCAGAAGATCTTGCATGTTTTGGCGGTTGGTAGTCACAAGGACAATATCGTCTGCGAAGGCGAGGTTCGTGATGCACGTCCCTTCTACTTTTCCGTTTGCATGCTGCGTGCGGATGTGGACCCCTTTTTTTGATGATTCCAGGTCGACGAGGAGATCATTTATGAATATATTGAATAGTGTTGGTGAGAGAGGGCAGCCCTGACGTAGACCCACAACTTGACGGATATTTTTCTATGCGAATTCGCCGATGTGGTACTTACTCGTGCAGTCTTCATAGATTGCATGGACCATTGCTGTTATGTATCCCGATATCTTCATGGTGTTCATTTTGTTTGTTAGTAAATGATGTGGGACAGCATCATAAGCTTTCTCTAGGTCCAGGAAACCGATGAACAGGTCGCTGCTGTCGAGTTGTGACATTTCTATGAGCTGAGTTAGAATGAATAGGTTGTCGCTCGTCCTCCTGTTCTTCCGGAAGCCATTTTGTTGTCGGATAGCTTTGAGTCGCACTCGATTTGTATGATGTCTGCCAGGAGCATTGCGAACAGCTTGTAGACACAGCTCTGGAGGGCGATGGGTCTATAGGAGTTTAGATCGTCCGTTGGTTTTCCCTTGCCTTTGTGTATCAACTGAACGTTTGCCTCTTTCCATTTTCTGGGAATAGTCTTGGTGCGCAGTATCTCATTAAAGCATGCTGTCAGAGACTCCACTGTTTTGGGCTTCAGAGTCTTCAAAAGTACATTGGGGATGCCGTCGGGTCCTGTCGACTTTCCTGGTGGGAGCCGGATAATACATTTTTGTACCTGTGTTGTACTAAAGTATGACGTAGGAACAAGATTGTCGTTATGTAGTTTGCTATGTTGCTGTTCTAATGTGTCTCCTCTTCGCTGGAGCTGATGTTGCTGTTTTTCAAAGAAGAGGTGACGTATTCCTCTGCTTCTGTTCGTGTGGTTAGTTGGTTACCTGCTTCATCACAGAGTGTGTGCGTAGGTTGCTTTACCTCGCTGCGCGTCAGGGTCTGCAGGTATTTCCATAGTTCCGCACCTGCTCTTTGTCCTTTGCCCTTGATCTGGGCGGCAATCTGCTCGTGGAACTTTCGTATTTTCTCACTCACGATTTGCCTTACTTTGTTTTTCTGCTCTTGATATAGACGTTCTTCGGTCTGATAGTCTTTACGTTGTTTTATGGCTTCTCTTTTCCTTCTATTAAGTTGTCTGCGGTATGCATTTCCGCTTTGACCTCGTTGTCAAACCAGGGTTGGTTTTTCTTTCTACCTGTTGAGCATCTTCGCGATGTCTTCCCGATAGTCTTTAAGGCTGTAGCTTTGAGTTGATCAATGAACCTATCATAATCAGCAGAAGGCGTGTCTAGGGCGATAAGTTCGAGAGCTTCGGCAAACTTCTGTAGGTCCTCTTCATTTTGAGTTTTCCATCGTTGTTCTTTCTTCCGCTGTCGGTTTCTTATTCTAGTTTGTGTTACTGTGGTTGGGTGTACCACGGTGACTGTTAATGTAAGGAGATTGTGGTCACTATCGCAATTTAACCTGCCTTCTTCGTCAATTTCTAGACTTAGTGTGGTCGATCGGTTGTTAAAGTCCTCTCCTACTAAGACGTAGTCGATAGATGACTTTTGGGTTCCTCGTGTCCATGTCGTCTTCCCCTTGCAGTCTGGTCCGAGGTTCATTATCTTCAGTCTGTTGTTTTCTGCTAGCGCTCGTAGGTCGTGGGCTGTTTCTCGGCCATCTAGTTCATAATAGTGACAGTTAAAGTCTCCCATTATGAGTAGGGTATGGTCCAACTTTCCGATTTCCAAGAGGTCTTGTTGTATGCATTGGTAGATAGAATTGTTCCAAGTCTTGGTTTCAATGTCAGAACCAGTTGCCATGTAAGTGACACATATGGTTAGTGCAGTTCCTCTTTTCGTTTCAAACTTAGCCCACATGTGTTCGTGGCAGTGCTTCGTACTTCTTACTTTCACGAAATGGGAACGGTAAGCGAAGCCGACACCTCCTCCCTTTTTTTCCCCATCTTTCCGATTTGTCCCTAACCACAGCCAGTCGCTACTTAAGTTGGGACACTCTTCGTTACGTAGGTGCGTTTCCGAGAGAGCGAAAATGACAATGTTTTCTTGGATCCCGTTATGTTGTAGCTCCTCCCATTTTATATTTGTGCCCCCTTGGAGGTTGAGTCTGGCGACACTTATGACTTCTTCGCACTCCCTTCCTTCGGTTCTCCTCAGTTTTCTCCTTCGGTTCTCCTCAATTTGGATTTCCCGCCAGAGGGCCATAGAGATCAATGTATTTTATTTCCCACTACAACAAAATATTTTTTAGCCGCCGCCTCGAAACAGACAAAACACGAGAAAGGTTTATGACCACAAAGCCGATTTCAGGGTCATGAAAACAAAGGGCGCAAGCTGCGTCCTGTTCCCGCAGCGAAAGATGGCACGCGCGATTAGGGTCGGGAGGAACTGGTGCCTACAAAAAGAAGTCTGAGTCATTGGAAGGTTTCTCCTTTTCGTGCTGATTTTGAACTGTCGGGTTGCAGCCAAGTACAACGAAAAGAGCACGAGACACAAGGCACCAACGCGCGTGTGTGGGAAACGCTTTCGTTCGCGTGGTGGCCTACGTGACAGAATCAGCCAGATTTTCTTGACGGGGACAAACATGTCGCAGCCGATGGATAGGATGGATAGGAGACAGCCGATGTTGGGTGGCCTTTTATTGCATATGTAACAGGAGCACACTTCATCCCAGCAGGCTCGTCGGGCACAAGTTTCACAGCAACAGACTTTGCCCTCTCCAAGAATACTATCTGGGTGTCAAGCTGTGACAAGGCTATGACACTTTCTCAAAAAGAACGTGAGGACACAAAGCTATGTCTCTGTTCGCTTTTCGAGGTCCAAGTTCTCTTTGCGAGGTACGCAATGTCGAAACAGCTAGTGCAAAGGCATCTTTGTCGCCGTAGAAACACGGAGGAAATGCCCGGAAACTAGAAGAGCAGAACTAGAACCATGAACCAGAACCCCTGAACTCTCGTAACACAGAGATCTGGCATGCCAATGGCAATTGGGCTGGTATTGGATTGACGTTTTTGTCTGGGTGCCCAGAGAAAAAGCAGGCGTATTCAGATATAGAGAGGGAAACTGCATTTTCCGGGAGATTTGCTTCTCGGCCGTACAATCGTACAAACCGGTCCGAATGCGGGAGTCTCCGGATGAATCGGGAGAGTTGCAGGTTACAGTGATGGAACTGCCTCAGAGCCCACGGGCGCTGGCGCTGGCGCACAAAAAAGCTGCATTTGGCGCAGAATTTCACAGAATGGCGCACCTCCGCCGTATGTATCCCACTTCGTCTCCCACCGCAATACGTCGTGTTTGCAATGCATACTCTCCAATTTATGGCGAATATCGGGGTTCTGGACATATGGGGAACAATTTATCGGCACGTACGGTTTAAGTCCTGAAAGCTCAATTTCTCGCGCTCTCACTTACGCGCCTACACTCTGCGAGCACGCGCGATGTTACTTAGTAGAGCGATCCATAGTACAGGCGCTGGCAACTCCGGAATCAGCGTCGTCAGTTTTCCCATCCACAATTAGTTAAAACGCGGTTGTTTAAAAAACAGCTCACCATGCAAACGAGCCTATATTCCCTCGCAGGCCCGTGGCGTGCCCACATGTTCGGTAAATTTTGTTACAGCCACCTTTCGTCCAGGACGCAAAGACTTGTGCACTAACAGTGCGCTTTATTGTTCACAACTTCTCTTTGAAGTACAACAACGTATATTCGGTTCAGCAGTGAATCCCGGCAGTTTAAGAATCTTCGTCGACTTGGCGGGCTCGGCCGAAACGACACGGCTTGACTCGGCTTTGCTGTCCAGAGGCATCACGAGAATAGAGGCGCGGGAGCATCGCTCGCGGTTTTGTTTCGTTTTCATGCGTCCGGACCGGGGAATCTTTGTTCGGCGCGAGCTGTGGCGCCAGAATTAGGTAAAATTACTTTTTCGGCACAGGGTGGCGCAGGGCAATCCCCAAATGGCCGTACTTTGGCGCATATGGCGCAGACAGTTCCATCACTGCAGGTATGAATTCTTGACCTTCAATTCGATACAACGAAATAAATTGCCAGTCCCCGTGAGTTTTGTTATATCGAGGTTCCAGTGTATGGCCAAAGCTTAGGTGCCACACTACCACATTTTAGAAATATGCTGATTTGTTCCATGCAGTGTCACTATGGAGAAACGTTGGCTGCTAGTCAAACGGATGCAAAGGATTATGACCCATAATATATCTCACCTGAGAAACATCGCAGTAATAAGCTCCTTGTCGTTTCCATTGTTTACTGGAGAAATTTCTTGCGGTTCTTTCTTGATGAAAGTGGAATCCACTTCAGCAATTGCTGATTCTAAGGGCAAACAAAGAAGTATTGTTATACTTTAATTTGCTGTCGATATGCCAAGTGCTGTGCTATCACAGCAGTTCTCAAATACCTTGTGAGCCCAAGGATCACATATACATCAACTTGGCACTGTGAGCACCCCACACACCAACACAACCATTCATATGACTATTCAGTAAAACGTCACCAGAAACGACAGAATCACCATTTTTTTTCTCCATAAAGCGTGACTTCCTGCACAATAACTGGGAAAACTCCTCATAAAAAATCTGTATGAAGTTTCCTCGTTACAATTATGCACGCTGTGGCATGCATGCGTATAAAGACTTGTCACATGGCTACTGTTATGTGTATTCCCTAACGTTGGACAACCAGCCGCGGAGAAACCAGAGGCAGAACATGATTGCTGTTTTATCTGAACATTTATGAGGACTTTACCACGTCTTTATGAGCTAGTTAAATATACATCAGCTTGTATACTTTCACAATGGCTGTCTGATAATCTTAATGTGAGGTCTGCTGGCCAGAGTAGGTGAATAGGTGCTCGCCTGCTAGCCAGAGTGGACAGCTGTCCACTGGCCAGCTGCCGCTGTGCAACCCAGATGAGCCCCCATTGGTGAAGGTGATGTGCTCCTGATGCACTTGTTTTGGTTTCAGAGCCAAATTTTGCATTGACAATTTGGCGATGATATTTCACGCACGTACACATTTCAGGATTCGTAAAAGATGAAATCGCTTTAATGAGGATTGTCCTCCCATTCTGATTTTGCTAAAATTCCCTAATGTAAAATTTTATGTCATTAATAATTTTGTAGTCATATAGCCTCTACAAAAGGATGCCCACCTATCTGTATAGCTCAACTGCAAAAATGACATGCTGGCAGTTTCGTACAAAACTTCACGGATTTCTTTTCGTTTTCTGTTTTGCTTTTCCAGTCATAGGCTTATTCTCATTCTGAGACTAATCATGTTGTTAGTTGAAGTGCTCTAGGCAAAGCATTTGGGATCATTCATCGCTGAAACCCAGTCTGTCACCATCATCATTTTCTGGACACCGAGAAACATTTTGAATTGTCCCTGATGCCAAACGCATTCTGGGCATGTCGCAACGTCCCGCTCCCAACTGCGATGACACCCAAGGTCTGAAGTGATTATGCATGCGTACTGCACTCATATTTTTATTTGCCATGTAGTATTTATTTTTGTGAGTCACTCATTTAGGTCGCTTGCAAAGTTATTTGCATGTATATTTCTATTTTGAGAGTTATATTTAAATTTTAATATTTAATTTACAGGGTAGTTTGCTTTTGCGGTATCAACGTCAAGCTATGTTGGTCAACCAGTCAGCACATGTTTTTGAGGGTTCCTCATGTCAATCCCAAAAGTGCTTGCTACATGACATATCTGTAAGCAAGTTTGACTTTGGAGCAGAAAGTCGCCCTCATCCGCCAAGTAGAAAAGGATGAAGATTCGAAATGTGACATTGCCAAGACTTCAATACTTTACGCTCTCAACCATACTGAAGTAGAAGCACGGTATACTGGACGGCTTCGAGAAAAGTTTGTCAAGCCAGAGACGCACATCTGTGATTCGAAACCCCCTGATGTGGAGGCCACACTTTTGGAATGCCCAAACAGAGCCTAAGCATTGCACCGACTCAGACCTGTACAGGAGGGTTCACAAGCTCGTTGAAAAGGAAGCTGACGACGACTTCGATTCTTTCATGCTTGTGGATGCGGACGAGCCCGCTGTGGTGCCACCACAGATGGGCATATCTTCGAAGTTGTGTTGTGTGCAAAAAGTGAAAGCGAAGACTTGGAGGACGTTACTACGAGAAATTCTGTCGAAGGCGGAGACCTGTAATATACTTAGTCTTTTGTGCGACATAGTCTGATGCGGTGGAGGTGATTACGCCCTTATGCAGGTCCTCATGAAACTGGAAAACACGCTCTTGCTGCAGTCTGTGATTATCGAGCTTTTTCTCGACACAATAGAGATTTGTAAGACTGCATTTCTCGTTGTCTTCTCGAAATTACCTTGTTCAAACGCGCTCCCACACAGTTTTGGTCAAATTACAACCGTATTTATTGTGCTCCCACTTTTATTGAAATACCACTTATATTGATTTCTTCCAGTTCTGACGCTTCGTTATAACGAGGGTCTACTGTATATGAAGAAACTAGAGCTATAAGGACAACGCGTAGGACATGAGTAAATGAGCCAGGCTGCTCCACCTGGCCAGTATTTCACTGGCTTGGCCACTTGTTTGCTCGTTCTGCCGGTAGAAAGGTGACACTGGCAGCCTTTTGCTGGTATTTGTGGCTCAGGACCTTCATACAGGCTTTTTTGAGATTTTCTCTCACATCCCACTACAGAATCTGGGGCATAACCGCAGTCACCAGATAAAAGAATTAGGCCATGGACCAACCGATGGTCTATTCTTTACTCACCCAGTCAGTCAAGCTCGTGTCCGTGTCCAGTTTTTCTCCTCCTGACAGCCTTCTCGAAACAGTGCACAACAATCCACTGGATTTTTTCTCATTTTCTTAGTTCTTCATTATTAGTGAGAGGACGAATCCATAATTTTCCGAATCCAAATCTAAGGAAGGTTCGGGGAACCTACAAATCTTTGGAATCCTTCCTTAAAAAAAAGAGTTTAAGAGCCGTAGAAAAGCACTTACATATACAGTACTGAAAAGTGTTTTTGGAGCAAAATATGACATATTTGTTTAATGAAAAACAAACTAGATAATGGTTCACTTTCAGGACAAAATATACCATATACTTCTAATTAAGTGTAATTTATTTAACATCTTGTTCACCGACTAGGAAATACATACATCATTCTCGAATTTGAATTGCTTCCAGAAAACTAAGAAACAATCAAAAGCAAAACCATGTTACTCTTAGAATTATAATGTAAGAGTTTCTGCATGAACCCTTTCAGTCCAGAATAATGCAAACAATCAAACAAGAAAACACATGACGAACCAATCAGCCGGACTCCAGAGGCACCAATTTTACAAACAAACAAACATGATTGGTGGATTCGAAACATTCGATTCACTATTTTGAGCACTGGATTCGGATTCTCAAATCTTAAATCCCTGCAAAGGATTCAAAGATTTGCGGATTCATTGGGAACATCCCTATTCATTTTCTTCTTGTGTTTGAAGGACAGTAGCAGTGTGCATAGCTGTTGGTGGTTGTGTCAAGCCAGTTAGAACTCTAGGTCGTATATGAACATCCTGTGCAGATGTGTTTTTCAAAGTGAGTGCTGAATGCAATGCGGTTGTTTCAATCCAATCCAATGTAGCGTTGTTGCCTATTTATAGATATTCTTAACACCAGTAATCCAGCCGCATGCAGCAACATATGTTTCCTCGTATAATCTTGAGCGAGCACTCACTCACTCTCTTTGCTCCTCTACTCCTCCCCCACTTTCTTTTACTTGCACCTCCTCTCTCTCTCAGCTGGTATTTTTCACTGTGAGAGGTGGCAACCCTAGTTGCGATATGTACAGTATAAAAAGGGGTGGGGATAATGGTCGTAATATTTTGTTTACCTTAATCTCATCTGCCCCTTAGCCCTTCCTAGCTTCCTGTTAGTATCAGGACTTCTGAGCAGATACTCATTAGTGGTTTGATTATATCACTTTCAATCTCCACGTCCTCAACTTATTGGCACGGGGTTACGTGTATGGAGGACTTAGACCCCAAATGGAACCAGATACGAATTATGTCATTGAGCTAAATACTATATAACTAAGTTACTAGCAGAGTCGCAAGTTCTGAAAAGGAACTTCAAGATCCTTAGGGAAAGGGATGAGTTACTTCCAAGTTATTTCCTGCCATGCTGTAATTAAGTATTGATATACTACAAACATGTTTTTAGTTGAGACGTATTCATTCTGCAAATTTCGTGACAGCTGAGACATTGCAAAAAATTGTACAGTTCTGTATTGTAAAAATTGCACTGTATTTGCGAACACACAGACATGGTGCCTTGATAGATTGACGCATTGCTTTGATGCATTGACCAGATACTCTCTGTCAGTTAGATTGTCAATAAGCGAGAAAATGCACAGAGGATACATATTCCTCGAGTTTCACGTTTGTGCTACGTTCTGGCACAAAGCCTGAATGAACACTGGCGTCACACACAGACATTTCTTGGAAAGCCTCAATCAACCACACGCAGCATGAATGGGTTTTATAGTCGCTGCACGGAGGTCCACTTTGACTTTGGAAGGAAGACAGTTCCTGTCCCGTGCAGCTTTGCTACAGGGGACATACCATTTACAGTCAACCCTCAATTTATGAACACCCTTCGCTTCTCAAAAAATCGTTCATAAATCGAGGTACAAGGAGGTACATATCCCACACAAACACTGCCATTTTTTCTTTTGTCCGCTTCACGTTCACATCACTTCACACAGGTAGCACTGCCTACAATGATGTGACAGGCCGATTCTGACATTATGCACCAATCCTCTTGTTCGAGTCTTGTTCTGTATGCTGGTGCAACCTGTGTGTGGTGAAATGAAAATGAAGCGCACACAGCAGAAAACGTAGGCTTTTGAGTGAGATGGGCCATAGAAAAGGCATAGAGTGATATTTTGCTCGATTTTTAATTTTTCTTCTACAGGACCATAATGCTCACAAAAAATTCCAACAGAACTTCAGACAAATGGCTACGAGTCTGCAAAGTTTGGTGTTGGATAAACCCAGTCTTCTATTTTTACGATGCGATCAAAATATGTAACGTTTGCTAGAGTAACCCTGTAGAGTGAACAAGAGAGAACTGATGTTCTGAGGTTGGAACAACATAGAAGGGACAATCAACTTGTATGTGATTGTCCCTTCTATGTTGTTCCAGCCTCAGAACATCAGTTCTCTCTTGTTCAACAATTGCCGCTTGCGTCGTTTCCTGTCGTATGAATGTGTTTATGAGTGTGCAAAAATGTAAGAGTGAAAGGAGGATGAGTGAGAGAGAGTAACTGGTTTGTCCCTTCAGATGACACACCCTGGAAGTAGCTGAGAAGGCGTGTTAGCTTAGGTCAATTGGTAGAGCCCTGGACTGGTAATCCAGAAGATGTGGGTTCGAGTCCTACAGCTGGCCAACCTTTTCAGTGACATTCATCTTTCATCGTTAACCCTGTAGTATGACAATGGCAAGGGGTACGACACCGACCTTCTGGGTGCCATTTACCTCATTGACGACACCTGGATGAATGTGCGTCCGTCCTCAATAGCAAACTGCTTCGCTCATGCAGGATTCTCCCGGACATCAAGTTTCCCACAAACTGATGCCGACCAGTTCACTGACTGTGATGAGCTCTGCCGGGAAGTACTCCAACTCACCAGTGATGGGTGCTGTGACGCCGACGTGGATATGGTCTTCTAGCAGTACGTGCTGTACGAGAAGGATGTCCCGGTATGTGGGGAAATGACGAACAGTGAAATAATCGAAATGGCGTCGGACCGTGCTTTATGTGGGACAGACAACGTCGAAGAGGGAGAAGCACACAAAGAGCCTCGGGATGTCCCAACTTTCACTGAAACAAGGGAACTCCTCCGTTTGTTACGGAACAAGGTTGAGTGCAGAGGGGGTGAAGAACCCAATGGCACGAAAGCAGTCGCTGATGACGTCGTTTTTTGGAAGCAATGTGTATATAAAGCGGAGTTCGAGGTAACTCGTCACAAGTAACTCGTCACTGTAACTAAGTTCCTTTTTTTGGTAACTTGTAACTTAACTCGGTACTTTTGCACCGTGGTAACTTCC
Organism: Ornithodoros turicata; assembly: GCF_037126465.1. Taxonomy (NCBI): domain Eukaryota; kingdom Metazoa; phylum Arthropoda; class Arachnida; order Ixodida; family Argasidae; genus Ornithodoros; species Ornithodoros turicata. The sequence goes on along the minus strand of NW_026999528.1, from coordinate 70,518 downwards.
AGAGGAACTCGTTCTTTTTTCAGGTAACTTTGCCAAAGTAACTTCAGTTAAGTTCAAAGTTACTTTTAACTCGCTTTTCACTCACATCCACATATTTTCTTGCTTTTTCTCCGGTTCTTATGCCATATCATGGCATATCATGCCATATCATCGTGGCATCTTATGCCATAAAACGTGATATGCAATCAATGACAGTATTCTATTCAAGAAGTAAGAACCGCTGCCATTGAAATGAAGTTGAACCATTGTGCGCCCACAGGGAGTAAGATGCAAAGCGTTCGAATAGACCTCTACCAGAGAAACGTCATCATGACATTGGTAGACAGACTGAAACCGAAACAGATCGGAAGGAGAGGGCTGGGTTCCACGAACGGGCACTTGTTCGCTGCCTCCCATTGAAAGCAATGCAGGACCGAGGGTCGAGGGACTATATCGTAATCCCCTCGAGACCGTGGCTTTCGGGCGCGACCTTGTTCACCTCTAGCTACGAGCGTAGTTCAATTCTACCAAATTTGTGGTGCTGCCGAACACTATGACGAAACAGGGAGAGGTCTATTGTTGGACATAAACTAAAACGTTCTGAGCGTGTTGCACTCCTCTGCAGGCAACTCAAGGTCTAACTCAACTGCCCACGCACGCTGCACCTGCGTAATGCTATTTTGTGTCCGAAGTAACTTGGGAGTAACTCGTTCTTTTTTTTAAGTAACTCAGTAACTGCGAGTTACATTTCAGACTGAAGAACTTCGTTATTAACTTAGTTACATTTTGCACACGGTAACTTAACTTGTAACGAGTTCTTTTTGACGAGTAACTTCTCAATCTCTGATATAAAGTCCCCCCTCTTTGATTGTGCAAACTGGGATTGTGTTTCTGGCCGTAAGTACTGCACCCACTGGGAAGGTTTCACTATTTCTGCCACAACTAACCTCGTAAAAGCAAGAAAAGCTTGCAATACATCATTACTACATTGAAACTCGTGATGTATCGCTTATCTCGAAACTCCACTTATCTCGAATTTTTGGGCGGTTTTTATGCCTTCGAGTTAACGGGAGTTTACTATAAAGTCAGCACTTTTATAAAGCCGGGACTCTTTTGCTCTTGCAATGTTAATGTAATAATTAAGTACAGAGAGGTCACCAAGCCCGTCGAAGTTGGAAAGCTGGCTAAAAAGATTGGGTGTTGTAGCTAAGAGCGAGTCTAGGATGTTGGAAAATGATCGGGTAGCTCCTGAAGGATTTATAACTAACTGCGAGAGATTAAAGGTGTTACACAATTCTCAGAATGGAACGCATTCACATGAAGCTGACATAATCTGTGTGTCACAAGCTACCCATTTGATCAATGGGTAATTAAAATCATTCATATGAAAGATAGGCAGAAGGGAGTATTGCGTCACGACCAGGCTAAGCGCAGCATGTAGGTGAGATAAGAATATACTGCCATATGAGGGTGGCCCGTATTAAACAGCAATTATCACCCCGTGTTTACAACAAACACTCACCCTGATCGCTTCTGAAGTGGACTTAATCCAGCTGAGAGTTAATGTGATCAGACTGTAATAGGGACACCGTCCCTGCTTCCTCGACCTCTGTTATTTGACTATATTATCTCACCTGGAAAGCATTCTGTGATATGTACTTCCGTCGTAATCTGTGTGGTTTTCTGGTGACACAGGAAAGCTGTGATCTTGAGGTTCTTCCTTCACATGGATGGTATCACTTCTGTTCACTGTAAAGTCTGTAGAAAAAAAAAAGGTTTTCATATAATCCACTGCAAGAATATAGCCTGCACACTGGGAGTGGGGCAGACGAGAGCTACTAGCAGGGAGGGGTAATGGACATATTTTAGTTACCGTTTCCATTTTTGTCACTGCTATATTTTTGTTTCTGTTATCCGTTTCTGATACCAGCCTTTCAATTTCATTTCCATTACATTTCCGTTACTGTTTCCGGTAATGGGAAGGCTGTAACAGAGCTATAGAGCTGCAGGAGCACACCCATGTCAGCACCGGCTCTGTGCTCACACCAGATCTATCAGCACCATGTTTTGCCCAAGTGCTGCTTCGGTGTCACGTGTACACACTACATAAGTAATTTTATGTTGTTGGGATGTGCACATCCTGCAAGATTTTCTTAAAGATGTAGGAACATGTATTCAGTCACTCTGAGTCCAGCAACTCAAGATGGGCGCAACCTTCATCCAATGTTGCATTCATAAGCAGATGCTCTCAGTAGTAAGTAATACTGTCATTGCCACGGTGAAATGAAAAAAAATAAAAAAAGAACCTGTCATTCTCGTGCTATGGTGGGGTATAGTCATCTGTTGATGTCATGGAGTTACGAGGACTGGGACGAGGTAAGCGAGGGATGCGCCCTCGAGATCCAATATTGTGCTTTGTTTCCATGCTATCGTGTAGTATTTAGAGCATTCCAGGGAATGGAGTCATCAAAATACAAAAATAAAATAAAAAGTCACTCAAATTTTCTAGTCACTAGTCAAAGTCACTCTAGGTTTTCATTACGCTCTATTCTATGTATTACTGTGTTTGAATCTTTTTGTTGTTGTTTGCTCTTCATTTATACATCCAAAACATTGTAACCTGTTCCTGCTACGGTCGCCAAAAGGCGATTAGCAGTATATAATAATAATAAATAAATAATAAATGTCATCGCACAACAGGAATAGACATTACCCGAAATCAATAGTGGCCGATAATTTTCGTTTCCGTTTCTGTTCACGGTAATGGAGGACCGTGGTATGCGTTTCTGCTTACGTTACCCTTCCCTTGGCTACTAAAGCCACCTGATGTTAAAAACAAGCAAGGAGGAGTGTTGACAGTGTAACAATCTACCGGCGGTCTTTTAGAGTGGTAGTGACACTTTGATAGACGGCGTATAATGCACTCATTGGGCGCATTAAGTGGCAGCCCCAGGAGTCAAAAGACTCATGACTCCATCTACTAAATGACCAAGCGGACTTCCGGTGCTCGTAACTCCAGTCAAAATTTCTGACCCCGTCTCAAAAGCGGAGCCACGGAACCAAAGAGACAGGGACGGAAGTCCGGAGTGCATGCGATGCCTGAACTGTGCTGACAGCAATATTACCTCGTTTGAGTGTTGCGACAACGAACGATGTTAAAAAGAATCAACTGATCTATCGGTTGATTGATCCACCAAAGGATAAAGGCGAGACAGTTGGTAAATACTCATTAAAGTTGTTTGGTTGAGAGTACAGAGTTTTCTTGTATCCTTGTCTTCATTCGTGTCTTTTGGGCTGTGCTACAAGTTTGAGTGATCGATCCACGTTGGGAAATTAACCATCGCTGATCACCTGTGCGTTAGCGCTGGTGTGAGAACGCAACGATTAAGCCTTTCTCAAAATGCTACACCTTTAAAAATCTCGTGCCTGCAGTCTCTGTCAACAAATCCCGAAGCGGAAATAGTTGTGAGCGGAAGCGTGGATCCTCGCCAAGCAGGCGAGGATTTCGGGCGTTATGCAGGAATTCCTTGAGGGGGGGGGGGGGCGGAGGGCAAACAGAGTCACTTGTTTTGGAGTGCTAAAGTTCCCACGTAACGCGGCCATTGTACTGCACAGTACAGTATTGAGGAAAAAGAATTATTATTGAGAAAATTATTATTATGTCCTGCAAACATGTGTATTGTGTCTCTCGCCCTACCACCTCCTTAAGCTCAAGAAAACGGGCCTATCCACATCGTTACACCAGTGCGCTTGCATTTTAATGTTTTATTCATCAGAGATATATACTAGGGGTGTGCAAATTCGAATATTTTAAGTCGAATATAATATCGAATCGAATGGGGCGAAAAAATTCCGAATACCGAATCGAATATCGAATATTCGTCAAAATTTTACAATATGTGACTTTCGCAATAAAAGTTTCCATTTTGTAGCTCATGGCTTTAGTGTGATTTTTCTTGCATTAACTGTGAAAAGAGAGACACGCAATTTTTCTGCTTAAAACCCCTACTCTTTAATTTTGCATGAGAGTGCTTCGTGCTTTCCAGGTGAGCCTACACTTACTGGAGTGGTTACCTTCATTTCGAAATTTTATGTCGGGCAGTAGCGTGTTACATGGATGAGGCTGTAATTGCTTCAGACAACCACAGGTCATTTGTGAAACAAACGAATAGGCATCCTGCCTCAGCTTTGCCATGAACACCCTTTAGTTTCTTTGCACCTGCCCTAGGAAGTTGTGTTACTGAAATTCTAGACATAAAGGACATTGTTAAGACACACTTCTTGTTCGTGGGCTGTAGTCATTATTCAAGAGTCCGAACTTTTTAAAGGCAACCTCACAGACATCAAATCGAAGTCCCTCGTCGGCACTGCTAAACTGCACATGGGAGGGGCGCCACCCCTTGCACAGACGATGTCTACAAAACTAACTTTGGATGACGTTCTCTCAAACTAAACACCGTCCCGCCTGTGTTGGTCCTGCAGCAAGGGCAATTTCGTAAAGCAGGCTTCACCTCGTGCACAGACGCATTAGGTGAAGCTGACTTTTGGGTTGTGTCATTCATATTCGTGGAATAGTCTAATATTCGAAAATTCCAATATTGGACATTCGATACGCGTATCGAATAGTTGGAGCATTTGATATTCGACTCGAATTCGAGAACTCGAATATTCGCACACCCCTAATATATATACCCTTGAACACACATACCGATTAGGCTCAGACATCAGAGCTCCGGCCACTCACATTGGTAGTTGCGAGCACATGACCTCTCTCGCACTTCTTAACTGGCTGACATCAGGGCAGCACAAGTTTTGGTTTTTCGCTGTGACGGTTTTCTACACGTCTGTTACCCCTTTGCTGTAAAATCTTGAGTGCAGGTACACATTGCATTTCACATTTATCTGGAATGACTTGAGACAAACTGTTGCAACCTTTTAAGGGAAACGCTCTTCTGGAGGCTGGCACCTAACGCTTTGGCCCTATTCACAGACGCCTGTGTATCGTCCTCTTCCTAAGCTAATGGGCTGAGTGGCTGGGGAGTCCCATGTATTTTTTCTCTTCACAGTGAAAGCAGTTGTAATAAAACGAAGGAAAACTTTTCGCCATGCAGTTGGGTGAATGTGGAATACATAGTTAGTGTCATCATGTATGCTGGAGAGAGAAGTCTTGGCAAAGCTGCTAGATGAAGTAGAAGCTGGAAACATAAGGAGACTGCTATGATGCTTAAAATCTCCAAAGCAGCTGTGTTTGGCAGTGCAGCAACTAGAAAACAGTACTGCACGTATGAAGATCATGCAAGGTATGTCCTACCCACTATACGAAGGGTCTGAAACTTAAATTGAGTCACGGGGGCTGCCTTTAGAAAACACCATGGAGGGCCACACAGAAACAGAATTAGGCTGTAACATCAAATGCCCTAATACACCAGACCCAGGAGCATATCCACGTAGAGCAGGACAGTGTGTGCAGAATTAGTAGTGGAAATCTCCACTTGCCGTAGTACCAAGAGAAAAGAATGAGCCGCCTTTACAAATTGGGTGTCCAAAATATAAAAAATGATTTGAGAAAAAATATGTAGTTCTTCACAAATGATTATGACAGTGTTCAGGAGCACTGAAATTGCTGTGTATTTACACACTGTGTTGTTGTCTTTGCTCACAGTTTCAACTTGGAAAGACAAACAGAAAAAAATTGAGAGAAACAGCCAGCTGACATTTTTGACAATGGATGGCTTTCAGTTTGCTACTTTAATTGACTTTGTTTGTTACTTTAATGTGACTCCTAAAAATTTAAATATGATGGTGTTTGTACATAACTTCCCACCCCCATTTAATACTAACAATAATAATATTTACTCATACACGAAAAGGAGGCTAGCAAAAATCCAGATAAGTGGTTTGACGAGGCTCGACTCTCTGCAGCAGCTGTATATATACACTGATGCCATTTACATTAGCACAAAAGGAAAATTTCTATACGAGGTAGGATTCAAAAGTTCCCGGACTGAGTCTATAACGTAAAAAGTATTATCAATTAAATTGCTGGAACACATTCTCCTTCGAAATAAGACCCTTGAGCAACAACACACTTTTGCCATCGCCTGTAAAGGTCATGGAAACATTTGTGGAATCCATTTTTAGCCATGTCCTTTAATTCAGCCTGCGATGCATTTTTAACTTAATCTGCAGATTGAAATCGACGACCCTGGAGGAGACTTGCCAGTTCAGGAAATAGGCTCAAGTCACAGGGGGCGAGATCAGGTGAGTAAGGAAGATGTGGCAAAACAGTTTTTGTTTTCGCAAGACAGTCAAGAAAGTCAAGTTTTCAGCGGTGCGGGAAGTCTGCGGACGACCAACGCATTTGTCGTTTTCGGCGCTTTCCCTGCCTTCTTTGAAACGTCGATGCCACTCAAAAGCTTTCGTTCGCGATAACGTATCACTGCCGTACACATGCTTAAACATTTCCTAAGTCTCTGTAGCACTCTTTCCCAAGCGAACACAAAATTTTATATTAATTCTCTGCTCAACAAACGCCATTTCTTTCAATCGCCGGTTACTAAATGCACCCGCCTACAAAATACGACGCCGTGACGAGCCACCAACCACGTGATTTGGGTCAAACCACTTTTAGAACAGGGGAGAACGTAGTAACATAGAACCGCTGTCGTAGTCGCTCTACTGCAAAAATTTTTTAAGGTATTGGCTCAGTCCTGGAACTTTTTGTGGTATCGCGGGAGCGAAAGAAGCACGAGATGCACGCAAGCAGTGCCAACCGAAAGAATGCTTGTTCTCAAGGTTACAGGTTTTTTTATATCTACACATTTCAACCCCAAGGTTAGCAACATACACCCATGTATTAGGCCAAACATAACACCTTTGAATCCCACCTCGTATATACAGGGTGTCCCAGCTAAGTATATACAGATTAAAGAGTAATATCAAACACTAGGAACAACTTATTTATTTACACATGGTAAACAAGACTTTCGTGCACGAGACTGCACTTCTTCAGGTTACAAAAATATAAACATGGTACAGGCACATATATACAGTTGACGGGGGAGTTCTGGCATGAGAGGGTAACAGGTTGATGGAAAGGATGCAAACACAGATAAAAATCAAAAGAACATAAATACAAAAGCAGGGGTATCAGAAGCGAAACATAACGCGAGCCCAAGGGCTTATACACAGGAAACGAGAACACTTGTTGGTGACGTTCGAGGAATTAAGGATAAAAAGGGGGGGTTACGGCGACGGAATGAGGACACAGGTGCGGAGTATAAAGGTGACCAGTGGACCGTGAGAAAGTGAAGACTGAAGTGGTCTCAGGAGAGAGGCCAACGAAGAAAATGTGGAAGTTGTAGAGTTGTGTGTGTGTGTTTATCATTATATTTTTTTATTTGAAAAATTATATTTACGGGTTCAATAATTGTAGTGGGCCTGCGTGCATGTTCAAACCATGAGGCTTCAGAGACTGGAATTTTGCAATTAAAAAGGATTCGCAATTTTTGCGCTTCATGTCACTGTTATAACCCGATTCAAGGATAACGATTTTGAGGTCTGTACCTAAAGCGTGTCCAGGAAGGTTAAAATGTGTAGAAACGGGTGTAGGATGGTTATTAACAATATCGGATTTATGGCCGTAAAACCTTTCCCTCATGGTGTTCGAGGTTTCTCCAATATACTGAATACAACATTTAGTGGACATAATAAGGTAACATACGTTAAAAGAGTTGCAGTGCAATCCCTGTCGGATTTCGAAAATAAAAGAGTTTGAGGTGCTCGAGATAAATATACATGGGCTAATGAAATGACATGTTTGGCAGCGTTTGTTACTACAAGGGGAACACCCAGGATTTGGTCGGGATAGGCAGGATGAAACTAGTAAGTTACGAATGTTACGTGATCGACGGAATGTGATATTGGGGGGAGCAGGAAAAATTATTTTGTTTTTCGTCGCTTTGAAGTATGTTGAGATGGCGGGTGAAGATGGACCCTGCGCCACTCAGTGCTTTGTTATAGGCGGTAACGAAGGATAAGGGGTTTTGTAGCTGCCGCGGTTCATGTGATCTGCACGCGGAGAGAGCATTGTTTATAAGGTTGGGAGGGTAGTTTCGTTTTCTAACATCGTTGGACATTTCTTCAGCGCATGCCTCAAAATCTTCTGGGTTAGAGCATATGCGTTTTAGACGTGTGAATTGATCTCGAGCACCTCAAACTCTTTTATTTTCGAAATCCGACAGGGATTGCACTGCAACTCTTTTAACGTATGTTACCTTATTATGTGCACTAAATGTTGTATTCAGTATATTGGAGAAACCTCGAACACCATGAGGGAAAGGTTTTACGGCCATAAATCCGATATTGTTAATAACCATCCTACACCCGTTTCGACACATTTTAACCTTCCTGGACACGCTTTAGGTACAGACCTCAAAATCGTTATCCTTGAATCGGGTTATAACAGTGACATGAAGCGCAAAAATCGCGAATCCTTTTTAATTGCAAAATTCCAGTCTCTGAAGCCTCATGGTTTGAACATGCACGCAGGCCCACTATAATTATTGAACCCGTAAATATAATTTTGCAAATAAAAAAATATAATGATAAACACACACACACAACTCTCCAATTTCCACATTTTCTTCGTTGGCCTCTCTCCTGAGACCACCTCCGTCTTCACTTTCTCACGGTCCACTGGTCACCTTTATACTCCGCACCTGTGTCCTCATTCCGTCGCCGTAACCCCCCCTTTTTCAACAACAAACTCTTCAATGTTGGAGAGATCTCAACAGTGATGACATTCAAAAGGTTCCAGGCAATCATGAACTGCCTTCACACTGCCGACAACGAAGCCGCGAAAAAGAGAGGAGAGGACGGATATGACAGGTTAGCGAAAGTAAGGCAGCTGGTGGACGCCTTGAACAAGCACTTCCTGGAAGAGTACAAGCCGTCAAATCACCAGGCCAGTGATGAAAGCATGATACGGTTCAAGGAGATGTCAGCCCTGAAGCAGTATTGTCCAATGAAACCCATCAAGAGAGGGTATAAAGTTTGGTGCAGGGCTGACTCTGCAACCGGCTACCTCTGGGAATTCAGGATCTACGAAGGGAAGGCTTCCGATCGCCCTTCTGACCTAACACTGGGCGAGCACGTTGTCCTTTCACTGAGCGAGAATGTGGAGCCAGAGACTGAAGTTTACTTTGATAACTTCTTTACCACAACGAAGCTGTTGTAGAAGCTAAAAGACAAAAACGTCCTGGCTGCAGGAACCCTCCGCCAAAACCGTAAGGATGTTCCTAGAGAAGTAACGCAGGCCCAGAAGCTGCAACGAGGAGACTACGTTTGGAGGGCAAAGGAATCTCTCTCGGCATACATGTGGCGGGACAACCGAAATGTTCTCATGATGTCAAATTTTCATGATCCGAATGAAGTGGTTGAGGTGTCCCGTACACTTGCAAGTGGTGCAAAGGCTGGTGTAACGTGCCCCAAGTTTGTATCTGATTACAACAAATACATGGGGGTGGCGTTGACCTCTTTGATCAGAAAAGGAACTCGTACGTGTCAGACTGAAAGTAAAAAAAGTGGTGGAACAGAATGTTTTACTACTTGCTTGACGCAGCGGTTGTGAACTCCTTCATTCAATTTTCTAACACGAGGAAGATTGCATACCTGTGGTACAGGTTGCAGATTGGCAGACAGCTCATTAGTGAAAACACCTTCAAACAGAAGAAGGCAACACAGGCTTTTCTGGGGAGACAGCGCGGTCGCCAAAGTGGGCAAAAAGTGGTAGCTGTGCCTGAGGAGGTGAGGTTCCAGGGAGGTGATCACCACCCCCAAAAGGTCATAAGTAGAGCCTGAAGTTTTTGGGAAATATTTTTTCTTACATTCGGGGGAGGGGGGGTAAAAATCGAGTAAATAAACATGCGCACTAAATTCATGCAAATTCGGGTAAAAAAACTTCCAGTATGCTAAATTTGGGGAGAAATCGGGCTCAATTATTCAGACTAATTGTAGCAGTTTGGTACAAATGGTGATGTAACTGCATTTTTCTGCCAAACAAGTTAGTGCATTCCTACAGACATCCCAGTGAGGGCAATTTGCCGGGTGAAAATCAGGTTTTACCCTAAAGAGGCAACCTTCAATTCGGGGTGCAAATTCGGGGAAGAATCAGGTAAAACCCTAAAACTTGAGGCTCTAGTCATAAGCCGCCAGAGGTGCAGATGGTGCTCCACAAAGGAAAGAGAGGTGAGGACACTTCATCTGCAAGTTGTGCCAGGTCCCACTCTGTGTGACATGTTTTGGACCTTTTCATGCCGAAAATTAGATCGTGATATAGAAGGCACGCTTTTGAATGTTTGTATCGTCAGAATAAACTTCAAACAAAAACATTCCTGCCAAATCTCAGAGCATGTGCACTAGCAGGTCAGTGGGAGAGAAGTGCCCCACTTCCCTTTGAACGCAAATAAGCTCTTGGGACAAATATGTCCCACTTTTTTCATGAGATGCACTCTGTCGATTTTAACCAAATTTCAGATATTATCCGTTCGGGTGGCTCAGAACTTCACCTTTAACATTCAAAGTACTTTTCTTATGGGCAACCATCTCGCCTCATAAAGGGTCATCCAAAACATTTTCAGATGAAGACGTCTGATGAAAGTGTATGTGTCATTCTGCTGAATAGCGCGAAAGGTTTTGCTGTGTGCAATTTGTTTCTCAGAAAAAAACTCACATAAACATGGCTCCGTGCGTCCTCCACCATTCATGGTTCCACACGTACCCTTAACTCGCCATTCTGGGTATAATGAGGAGGAGAAGGTATGGTTTTCTCCAACGGGTTTGCCCAAGTAGCGTCGAGGCAGTTGGGGGCAGGCAACCCCTACAAGTATCTGCTTTGCGAAGCTAACAAAAGCCTTGAACAAGGGTCTACTGCCCTGGTCAAAGGCAAAAGCAGCCAAAGTGCATCAAACGAAGAGCCAGGAGGGCAAGAGAACCTGTGCACAAAAGGACATGAAAGACTATAGTGCTGGAGCCTTCTAATTTGTAGTAAAAATAGCATGAAACTCTGCACTTGATTTTCTCAAAACAACTTTTTGCTCTACCTGCTCCACTTGCAAAACTGATATCTCCACAACCACTCACTCTTTATTGATGCGGTCTGTTTTCTTACGATCACTGAACCTTCCTAGAGACATTCTTACTTTTTCAGGTAAATCAATTTATAATTTATGCTATCGTCATACGTTCCTATGCCAGATGTGTCCGTTGCAACTGCATGCAGAAAAATGAGAACCAAAAATTTTCATTGTGGAAACTGCATTATCAACATCACGGTGCACGTTTTAATCTATTACGTAAACTACTGCGAAACAAAAACGTTTGTGTTGATCCCCACTTCCCCCCTTAATATTATTCTTCGCTGATCACTTCTCTATTCTTGCCGTCCACAGACAGACAGCCTGATGATAATGTTGCAATATTCTTACAGATTGAGATGCCCACTTTTATGGTGAGATTGTAAGCTGGCGTATTCACATTTGCCTGCATCAACCTGCTGTGGTTATGATGGAAGAGACTGTTCTTTTCTGTGTTTTATTAAATAAATGAACATTCTGCAAAAGAGAATGTTCCCTGCTAATTATGAATTTCCTGATTAAATTAAACACAGTTGAGATTTGGCACTCTCTACAACTATATTCGTTACTTCAACAAACTTGCCTGCTTCCGCAGACGACTCCCTCCGCTGGTTGCCAGCATCTCCACCAGATGTGCTGAACGGGTGGGGAAACTGGCATGAAGTAGCAGAGGCTAAGGACTTGTACAGCCCCTTGGTTTCAATTCTGGATAAACCACTGCCTGCTAGTTGAACAGTTGCAAAGGACTATCTTACCTAAACAGTCAGCAGTGATGAGCTCTTCTGCATCTTGATGGTTTACGGGTAGAGGGGAGATTTCTTGTGGTTCTTCCTTGATGGAGGTAGAACCCATTCCAGGCATTACTGATTCTATGGACAGACAAAAAGTATTGCCACACTTTAATTACCTCTCAGTACAGCTATTGCAGCACTACCACATGGTATTTTTTAGCATAATGGTAGCACATGGTTCTTGTTTTCTCAACATTTACGAGGACCTGATTACCTGTGTGCGATTTAGTTAAACGTAAATTAGCTTGAGTAACTTCGAAAGATGAGACTGGGTGACAAAATAAACAACAACACAGACATGCACTTCATGTACGATCATGTCTGTGTTTACATTCAATAAATCGTGAACTTCAAAAGAGAAAATTCCGTTAAAGATTTTAACATTAAAGTCGTAAATTCACTAGTCCTTTTACGTGACGAAGTACGCTCGCAGGCGCACATCGAACAGAAATCTTCGCAAGAGATGTCGTGGATGAATGCATAAACGACGACAACGACAGTGTGACGAGCCTACGAGCCCGCCACTGGAGCCCTGGAGCCCGTTCGCTTTTCAACAATACAGTCACAACACCAACAGCGTTAGTTACGCATTTACATTCAATAAATCGTGGACTTCAAAAGAGAAAATTCCGTTAAAGATTTTAACATTAAAGTCGTGAATTCACTATTCTTTTTACCTGACGAACTACGTTCGCAGGTGCACATCGAACAGAAATCTTCCCAAGAGATCCCGTGGATGAATGCATAAACGACGACAACGACAGTGTGACGAGCCTACGAGCCCGCCACTGGAGCCCGCTCGCATTTGAACAATACAGTCACAACATCAACAGCGTTAGTTACGCATTTACATTCAATAAATCGTGGACGTCAAAATAGAAAATTTCGTTAAAGATTTTAACATTAAAGTCGTGAATTCACTATTCTTTTTACCTGACGAACTACGTTCGCAGGCGCACATCGAACAGAAATCTTCGCAAGAGATGTCGTGGATGAATGCATAAACGACGACAACGACAGTGTGAGGAGCCTGAGTGAGTCACATATTCAAGATAGGAGAAGGTCAAGATCGACCCTGGGAACGGAATGAAGAAAGTAAAATGTGACAGCATCAGCTACGTTATTTTTTACGTCATCTGAAAAGCGACAATCCTGCATGGAAACGTTTGTCCTAAAACGTCTTCCAAAAACCACGTGCAAAAACGAAACTCTTGTATTTCTGGCCTAGAGGGAAACACAGGAGGGCGAAATGTGTCGAGTAGTGCATCTCCTGTGGCGCCCCCGCAGTCGTGTACGGAATGAAGAAAGTAAAATGTGACAGCATCAGCTACGTTATTTTTTACGTCATCTGAAAAGCGACAATCCTGCATGGAAACGTTTGTCCTAAAACGTCTTCCAAAAACACGTGCAAAAACGAAACTCTTGTATTTCTGGCCTAGAGGGAAACACAGGAGGGCGAAATGTGTCGAGTAGTGCATCTCCTGTGGCGCCCCCGCAGTCGTGTACGGAATGAAGAAAGTAAAATGTGACAGCATCAGCTACGTTATTTTTTACATCATCTGAAAAGCGACAATCCTGCATGGAAACGTTTGTCCTAAAACATCTTCCAAAAACCACGTGCAAAAACGAAACTCTTGTATTTCTGGCGTAGAGGGAAACACAGGAGGGCGAAATGTGTCGAGTAGTGCATCTCCTGTGGCGCCCCCGCAGTCGCGTACGGAATGAAGAAAGTAAAATGTGACAGCATCAGCTACGTTATTTTTTACGTCATCTGAAAAGCGACAATCCTGCATGGAAACGTTTGTCCTAAAACGTCTTCCAAAAACCACGTGCAAAAACGAAACTCTTGTATTTCTGGCCTAGAGGGAAACACAGGAGGGCGAAATGTATCGAGTAGTGCATCTCCTGTGGCGCCCCCGCAGTCGCGTACGGAATGAAGAAAGTAAAATGTGACAGCATCAGCTACGTTATTTTTTACGTCATCTGAACAGCGACAATCCTGCATGGAAACGTTTGTCCTAAAACGTCTTCCAAAAACCACGTGCAAAAACGAAACTCTTGTATTTCTGGCCTAGAGGGAAACACAGGAGGGCGAAATGTGTCGAGTAGTGCATCTCCTGTGGCGCCCCCGCAGTCGTGTACGGAATGAAGAAAGTAAAATGTGACAGCATCAGCTACGTTATTTTTTAGGTCATCCGAAAAGCGACAATCCTGCATGGAAACGTTTGTCCTAAAACGTCTTCCAAAAACCACGTGCAAAAACGAAACTCTTGTATTTCTGGCCTAGAGGGAAACACAGGAGGGCGAAATGTGTCGAGTAGTGCATCTCCTGTGGCGCCCCCGCAGTCGTGTTCGGAATGAAGAAAGTAAAATGTGACAGCATCAGCTACGTTATTTTTTACGTCATCTGAAAAGCGACAATCCTGCATGGAAACGTTTGTCCTAAAACGTCTTCCAAAAACCACGTGCAAAAACGAAACTCTTGTATTTCTGGCCTAGAGGGAAACACAGGAGGGCGAAATGTGTCGAGTAGTGCATCTCCTGTGGCGCCCCCGCAGTCGTGTACGGAATGAAGAAAGTAAAATGTGACAGCATCAGCTACGTTATTTTTTACGTCATCTGAAAAGCGACAATCCTGCATGGAAACGTTTGTCCTAAAACGTCTTGCAAAAACCACGTGCAAAAACGAAACTCTTGTATTTCTGGCCTAGAGGGAAACACAGGAGGGCGAAATGTGTCGAGTAGTGCATCTCCTGTGGCGCCCCCGCAGTCGTGTACTGAATGAAGAAAGTAAAATGTGACAGCATCAGCTACGTTATTTTTTACGTCATCTGAAAAGCGACAATCCTGCATGGAAACGTTTGTCCTAAAACGTCTTCCAAAAACCACGTGCAAAAACGAAACTCTTGTATTTCTGGCCTAGAGGGAAACACAGGAGGGCGAAATGTGTCGAGTAGTGCATCTCCTGTGGCGCCCCCGCAGTCGCGTACGGAATGAAGAAAGTAAAATGTGACAGCATCAGCTACGTTATTTTTTACGTCATCTGAAAAGCGACAATCCTGCATGGAAACGTTTGTCCTAAAACGTCTTCCAAAAACCACGTGCAAAAACAAAACTCTTGTATTTCTGGCCTAGAGGGAAACACAGGAGGGCGAAATGTGTCGAGTAGTGCATCTCCTGTGGTGCCCCCGCAGTCGCGTACGGAATGAAGAAAGTAAAATGTGACAGCATCAGCTACGTTATTTTTTACGTCATCTGAAAAGCGACAATCCTGCATGGAAACGTTTGTCCTAAAACGTCTTCCAAAAACCACGTGCAAAAACGAAACTCTTGTATTTCTGGCCTAGAGGGAAACAGGGAAACACAGGAGGGCGAAATGTGTCGAGTAGTGCATCTCCTGTGGCGCAGGTGGGTCAAAGTCGCCATCTTGCCATGTGTTTCAGCCTATTCCCGGCCACGGGGATCGCCATCTTGTGGGACGGTTGTTGCCAACATTGAAAAATCTGCCACCCAGATTTGTCCCTCAGCGGGAATTGTCTGCACACGCTGTGCAGCCAGCGAGCTAATTCTGAAAATATCCACTCCAATCCGTAGTCAATCCAGCATGTGAATATGGCTGCCGCCTGTTCTCGCGTCGTCAGTCAATCTTTCCACTGAAATTTTGTTCATGTCGCAAGAGAGCTGATGATGTGGATTATATAGAATATGCGCACGAAAGCCGATGGCTTATTCTAATGTGATGACGACATAGCAATGGTGTTATTGACTTTAAATAAGCAGCCTGCAATTCTGATGTCCCATCTCAGCTACGCGCATACGAAGGTATTGCCTGGTGATCGCTGTAGAATTTTGTGATGTCTGGCAAGGAGAAAAGGGGGTTCCGAAATGTGTAGCGGAGCTTGCGTGGCATAACCTGACGGCTGCATTATAAGACTACGGTTTGTGCCCCCCGTGCAACATACGTTAGATAAAGCATTTCTTCACTACTACAGATGTTGTGTGCTGTATCATAAGTCCGTGTATCCAGCATTAGTAGCAGGACGCCTTCCTTTCTTTTGAAGTGATAGCACACGGAGACCAATGCAGTGTGGTGAGAGACTTCGTTTATGTCAAATACGGTAGACACACCAGAAATACTTCCATATAAAGCCATAAGTCAATGTAGTTTAATATACATTAAAGAGTGTCACTATTTTTCTGTAAAACTGTACATCGCTGATTGTCGATTTTGAAACAAAGCTATGGAAAAGCAGAGAGCCAAAGCACATTTCAATTAAGCACACATACACAATCTAAAGCCCCCAGGAGGCAAATAAATTTAAGAAGCTCACACAAAAGCTGGTTTTGTGAGAACGTGGCAAACATAGGCTCCCTGATGTTGTTATCACATGTGTCAAGAGAGATTGAGAAATCTGTGCTATAGCACAAGATAAACAACTACTTCCTAGCACATGCACCCTGGAAGTCGCTGAGAAGGCGTGTTAGCTTAGCTCAATTGGTACAGCCCTGGTCCAGTAATCCAGAAGATGTGGGTTCGAGTCCTACAGCTGGCTAACCTTTTCAGTGACTTCCATCTTTTATCAAGTTCAAAGCATTCACAACACTGACATTCACACTCTGCGTATACACGCTTCTCCGGGTATATGACTTGAACGTAAAACAGGGAACATTGCTATTATGGATACAAACACTTCGAAATAGAATCTGCTTCCTGAAGACATGGCGAACATAAAAAACCTGAGCTTGCTATCACATGTGTCGAGAGGTGCATCCCACTGAGAAATCTGCACTAGTGCACAGGACGAACAAATACTTCCTAGCAGAAGTTCATAACGTAAAAAACACTGACATTCACACTCTGCGTATACACGCTTCTCCGAGTATATGGCTTGAAGAACGTAAAACAGGGAACATTGCTATTATGGATACAAACACTTCGAAATAGAATCTGCTTCCTGAAGACATGGCGAACATAAAAACCCTGAGCTTGCTATCACATGTGTCGAGAGGTGCATCCCACTGAGAAATCTGCACTAGTGCACAGGACGAACAAATACTTCCTAGCAGAAGTTCATAACGTAAAAAACACTGACATTCACACTCTGCGTATACACGCTTCTCCGAGTATATGGCTTGAAGAACGTAAAACAGGGAACATTGCTATTATGGATACAAACACTTCGAAATAGAATCTGCTTCCTGAAGACATGGCGAACATAAAAACCCTGAGCTTGCTATCACATGTGTCGAGAGGTGCATCCCACTGAGAAATCTGCACTAGTGCACAGGACGAACAAATACTTCCTAGCAGAAGTTCATAACGTAAAAAACACTGACATTCACACTCTGCGTATACACGCTTCTCCGAGTATATGGCTTGAAGAACGTAAAACAGGGAACATTGCTATTATGGATACAAACACTTCGAAATAGAATCTGCTTCCTGAAGACATGGCGAACATAAAAACCCTGAGCTTGCTATCACATGTGTCGAGAGGTGCATCCCACTGAGAAATCTGCACTAGTGCACAGGACGAACAAATACTTCCTAGCAGAAGTTCATAACGTAAAAAACACTGACATTCACACTCTGCGTATACACGCTTCTCCGAGTATATGGCTTGAAGAACGTAAAACAGGGAACATTGCTATTATGAATACAAACACTTCGAAATAGAATCTGCTTCCTGAAGACATGGCGAACATAAAAACCCTGAGCTTGCTATCACATGTGTCGAGAGGTGCATCCCACTGAGAAATCTGCACTAGTGCACAGGACGAACAAATACTTCCTAGCAGAAGTTCATAACGTAAAAAACACTGACATTCACACTCTGCGTATACACGCTTCTCCGAGTATATGGCTTGAAGAACGTAAAACAGGGAACATTGCTATTATGGATACAAACACTTCGAAATAGAATCTGCTTCCCGAAGACATGGCAAACATAACGCAGAGTGTGAATGTCAGTGTTTTTTAGGTTATGAACTTCTGCTAGGAAGTATTTGTTCGTCCTGTGCACTAGTGCAGATTTCTCAGTGGGATGCACCTCTCGACACATGTGATAGCAAGCTCAGGGTTTTTATGTTTGCCATGTCTTCAGGAAGCAGATTCTATTTCGAAGTGTTTGTATCCATAATAGCAATGTTCCCTGTTTTACGTTCTTCAAGCCATATACTCGGGAGAAGCGTGTATACGCAGAGTGTGAATGTCAGTGTTTTTTATGTTATGAACTTCTGCTAGGAAGTATTTGTTCGTCCTGTGCACTAGTGCAGATTTCTCAGTGGGATGCACCTCTCGACACATGTGATAGCAAGCTCAGGGTTTTTATGTTTGCCATGTCTTCAGGAAGCAGATTCTATTTCGAAGTGTTTGTATCCATAATAGCAATGTTCCCTGTTTTACGTTCTTCAAGCCATATACTTGGAGAAGCGTGTATACGCAGAGTGTGAATGTCTGTTTTTTTAGGTTATGAACTTCTGCTAGGAAGTATTTGTTCGTCCTGTGCACTAGTGCAGATTTCTCAGTGGGATGCACCTCTCGACACATGTGATAGCAAGCTCAGGGTTTTTATGTTTGCCATGTCTTCAGGAAGCAGATTCTATTTCGAAGTGTTTGTATCCATAATAGCAATGTTCCCTGTTTTACGTTCTTCAAGCCATATACTTGGAGAAGCGTGTATACGCAGAGTGTGAATGTCAGTGTTTTTTAGGTTATGAACTTCTGCTAGGAAGTATTTGTTCGTCCTGTGCACTAGTGCAGATTTCTCAGTGGGATGCACCTCTCGACACATGTGATAGCAAGCTCAGGGTTTTTATGTTTGCCATGTCTTCAGGAAGCAGATTCTATTTCGAAGTGTTTGTATCCATAATAGCAATGTTCCCTGTTTTACGTTCTTCAAGCCATATACTCGGAGAAGCGTGTATACGCAGAGTGTGAATGTCAGTGTTTTTTACGTTATGAACTTCTGCTAGGAAGTATTTGTTCGTCCTGTGCACTAGTGCAGATTTCTCAGTGGGATGCACCTCTCGACACATGTGATAGCAAGCTCAGGGTTTTTATGTTTGCCATGTCTTCGGGAAGCAGATTCTATTTCGAAGTGTTTGTATCCATAATAGCAATGTTCCCTGTTTTACGTTCTTCAAGCCATATACTCGGAGAAGCGTGTATACGCAGAGTGTGAATGTCAGTGTTTTTTACGTTATGAACTTCTGCTAGGAAGTATTTGTTCGTCCTGTGCACTAGTGCAGATTTCTCAGTGGGATGCACCTCTCGACACATGTGATAGCAAGCTCAGGGTTTTTATGTTTGCCATGTCTTCAGGAAGCAGATTCTATTTCGAAGTGTTTGTATCCAGCAATGTTCCCTGTTTTACGTTCTTCAAGCCATATACTCGGAGAAGCGTGTATACGCAGAGTGTGAATGTCAGTGTTTTTTACGTTATGAACTTCTGCTAGGAAGTATTTGTTCGTCCTGTGCACTAGTGCAGATTTCTCAGTGGGATGCACCTCTCGACACATGTGATAGCAAGCTCAGGGTTTTTATGTTTGCCATGTCTTCGGGAAGCAGATTCTATTTCGAAGTGTTTGTATCCATAATAGCAATGTTCCCTGTTTTACGTTCTTCAAGCCATATACTCGGAGAAGCGTGTATACGCAGAGTGTGAATGTCAGTGTTTTTTTACGTTATGAACTTCTGCTAGGAAGTATTTGTTCGTCCTGTGCACTAGTGCAGATTTCTCAGTGGGATGCACCTCTCGACACATGTGATAGCAAGCTCAGGGTTTTTATGTTTGCCATGTCTTCAGGAAGCAGATTCTATTTCGAAGTGTTTGTATCCATAATAGCAATGTTCCCTGTTTTACGTTCTTCAAGCCATATACTCGGAGAAGCGTGTATACGCAGAGTGTGAATGTCAGTGTTTTTTACGTTATGAACTTCTGCTAGGAAGTATTTGTTCGTCCTGTGCACTAGTGCAGATTTCTCAGTGGGATGCACCTCTCGACACATGTGATAGCAAGCTCAGGGTTTTTATGTTTGCCATGTCTTCAGGAAGCAGATTCTATTTCGAAGTGTTTGTATCCATAATAGCAATGTTCCCTGTTTTACGTTCTTCAAGCCATATACTCGGAGAAGCGTGTATACGCAGAGTGTGAATGTCAGTGTTTTTTACGTTATGAACTTCTGCTAGGAAGTATTTGTTCGTCCTGTGCACTAGTGCAGATTTCTCAGTGGGATGCACCTCTCGACACATGTGATAGCAAGCTCAGGGTTTTTATGTTTGCCATGTCTTCAGGAAGCAGATTCTATTTCGAAGTGTTTGTATCCATAATAGCAATGTTCCCTGTTTTACGTTCTTCAAGCCATATACTCGGAGAAGCGTGTATACGCAGAGTGTGAATGTCAGTGTTTTTTACGTTATGAACTTCTGCTAGGAAGTATTTGTTCGTCCTGTGCACTAGTGCAGATTTCTCAGTGGGATGCACCTCTCGACACATGTGATAGCAAGCTCAGGGTTTTTATGTTTGCCATGTCTTCAGGAAGCAGATTCTATTTCGAAGTGTTTGTATCCATAATAGCAATGTTCCCTGTTTTACGTTCTTCAAGCCATATACTCGGAGAAGCGTGTATACGCAGAGTGTGAATGTCAGTGTTTTTTACGTTATGAACTTCTGCTAGGAAGTATTTGTTCGTCCTGTGCACTAGTGCAGATTTCTCAGTGGGATGCACCTCTCGACACATGTGATAGCAAGCTCAGGGTTTTTATGTTTGCCATGTCTTCAGGAAGCAGATTCTATTTCGAAGTGTTTGTATCCATAATAGCAATGTTCCCTGTTTTACGTTCTTCAAGCCATATACTCGGAGAAGCGTGTATACGCAGAGTGTGAATGTCAGTGTTTTTTACGTTATGAACTTCTGCTAGGAAGTATTTGTTCGTCCTGTGCACTAGTGCAGATTTCTCAGTGGGATGCACCTCTCGACACATGTGATAGCAAGCTCAGGGTTTTTATGTTTGCCATGTCTTCAGGAAGCAGATTCTATTTCGAAGTGTTTGTATCCATAATAGCAATGTTCCCTGTTTTACGTTCTTCAAGCCATATACTCGGGAGAAGCGTGTATACGCAGAGTGTGAATGTCAGTGTTTTTTACGTTATGAACTTCTGCTAGGAAGTATTTGTTCGTCCTGTGCACTAGTGCAGATTTCTCAGTGGGATGCACCTCTCGACACATGTGATAGCAAGCTCAGGGTTTTTATGTTTGCCATGTCTTCAGGAAGCAGATTCTATTTCGAAGTGTTTGTATCCATAATAGCAATGTTCCCTGTTTTACGTTCTTCAAGCCATATACTCGGAGAAGCGTGTATACGCAGAGTGTGAATGTCAGTGTTTTTTACGTTATGAACTTCTGCTAGGAAGTATTTGTTCGTCCTGTGCACTAGTGCAGATTTCTCAGTGGGATGCACCTCTCGACACATGTGATAGCAAGCTCAGGGTTTTTATGTTTGCCATGTCTTCAGGAAGCAGATTCTATTTCGAAGTGTTTGTATCCATAATAGCAATGTTCCCTGTTTTACGTTCTTCAAGCCATATACTCGGAGAAGCGTGTATACGCAGAGTGTGAATGTCAGTGTTTTTTACGTTATGAACTTCTGCTAGGAAGTATTTGTTCGTCCTGTGCACTAGTGCAGATTTCTCAGTGGGATGCACCTCTCGACACATGTGATAGCAAGCTCAGGGTTTTTATGTTTGCCATGTCTTCAGGAAGCAGATTCTATTTCGAAGTGTTTGTATCCATAATAGCAATGTTCCCTGTTTTACGTTCTTCAAGCCATATACTCGGAGAAGCGTGTATACGCAGAGTGTGAATGTCAGTGTTTTTTACGTTATGAACTTCTGCTAGGAAGTATTTGTTCGTCCTGTGCACTAGTGCAGATTTCTCAGTGGGATGCACCTCTCGACACATGTGATAGCAAGCTCAGGGTTTTTATGTTTGCCATGTCTTCAGGAAGCAGATTCTATTTCGAAGTGTTTGTATCCATAATAGCAATGTTCCCTGTTTTACGTTCTTCAAGCCATATACTCGGAGAAGCGTGTATACGCAGAGTGTGAATGTCAGTGTTTTTTACGTTATGAACTTCTGCTAGGAAGTATTTGTTCGTCCTGTGCACTAGTGCAGATTTCTCAGTGGGATGCACCTCTCGACACATGTGATAGCAAGCTCAGGGTTTTTATGTTTGCCATGTCTTCAGGAAGCAGATTCTATTTCGAAGTGTTTTGTATCCATAATAGCAATGTTCCCTGTTTTACGTTCTTCAAGCCATATACTCGGAGAAGCGTGTATACGCAGAGTGTGAATGTCAGTGTTTTTTACGTTATGAACTTCTGCTAGGAAGTATTTGTTCGTCCTGTGCACTAGTGCAGATTTCTCAGTGGGATGCACCTCTCGACACATGTGATAGCAAGCTCAGGGTTTTTATGTTGCCATGTCTTCAGGAAGCAGATTCTATTTCGAAGTGTTTGTATCCATAATAGCAATGTTCCCTGTTTTACGTTCTTCAAGCCATATACTCGGAGAAGCGTGTATACGCAGAGTGTGAATGTCAGTGTTTTTTACGTTATGAACTTCTGCTAGGAAGTATTTGTTCGTCCTGTGCACTAGTGCAGATTTCTCAGTGGGATGCACCTCTCGACACATGTGATAGCAAGCTCAGGGTTTTTATGTTTGCCATGTCTTCAGGAAGCAGATTCTATTTCGAAGTGTTTGTATCCATAATAGCAATGTTCCCTGTTTTACGTTCTTCAAGCCATATACTCGGAGAAGCGTGTATACGCAGAGTGTGAATGTCAGTGTTTTTTACGTTATGAACTTCTGCTAGGAAGTATTTGTTCGTCCTGTGCACTAGTGCAGATTTCTCAGTGGGATGCACCTCTCGACACATGTGATAGCAAGCTCAGGGTTTTTATGTTTGCCATGTCTTCAGGAAGCAGATTCTATTTCGAAGTGTTTGTATCCATAATAGCAATGTTCCCTGTTTTACGTTCTTCAAGCCATATACTCGGAGAAGCGTGTATACGCAGAGTGTGAATGTCAGTGTTTTTTACGTTATGAACTTCTGCTAGGAAGTATTTGTTCGTCCTGTGCACTAGTGCAGATTTCTCAGTGGGATGCACCTCTCGACACATGTGATAGCAAGCTCAGGGTTTTTATGTTTGCCATGTCTTCAGGAAGCAGATTCTATTTCGAAGTGTTTGTATCCATAATAGCAATGTTCCCTGTTTTACGTTCTTCAAGCCATATACTCGGAGAAGCGTGTATACGCAGAGTGTGAATGTCAGTGTTTTTTACGTTATGAACTTCTGCTAGGAAGTATTTGTTCGTCCTGTGCACTAGTGCAGATTTCTCAGTGGGATGCACCTCTCGACACATGTGATAGCAAGCTCAGGGTTTTTATGTTTGCCATGTCTTCAGGAAGCAGATTCTATTTCGAAGTGTTTGTATCCATAATAGCAATGTTCCCTGTTTTACGTTCTTCAAGCCATATACTCGGAGAAGCGTGTATACGCAGAGTGTGAATGTCAGTGTTTTTTACGTTATGAACTTCTGCTAGGAAGTATTTGTTCGTCCTGTGCACTAGTGCAGATTTCTCAGTGGGATGCACCTCTCGACACATGTGATAGCAAGCTCAGGGTTTTTATGTTTGCCATGTCTTCAGGAAGCAGATTCTATTTCGAAGTGTTTGTATCCATAATAGCAATGTTCCCTGTTTTACGTTCTTCAAGCCATATACTCGGAGAAGCGTGTATACGCAGAGTGTGAATGTCAGTGTTTTTTACGTTATGAACTTCTGCTAGGAAGTATTTGTTCGTCCTGTGCACTAGTGCAGATTTCTCAGTGGGATGCACCTCTCGACACATGTGATAGCAAGCTCAGGGTTTTTATGTTTGCCATGTCTTCAGGAAGCAGATTCTATTTCGAAGTGTTTGTATCCATAATAGCAATGTTCCCTGTTTTACGTTCTTCAAGCCATATACTCGGAGAAGCGTGTATACGCAGAGTGTGAATGTCAGTGTTTTTTACGTTATGAACTTCTGCTAGGAAGTATTTGTTCGTCCTGTGCACTAGTGCAGATTTCTCAGTGGGATGCACCTCTCGACACATGTGATAGCAAGCTCAGGGTTTTTATGTTCGCCATGTCTTCAGGAAGCAGATTCTATTTCGAAGTGTTTGTATCCATAATAGCAATGTTCCCTGTTTTACGTTCTTCAAGCCATATACTCGGAGAAGCGTGTATACGCAGAGTGTGAATGTCAGTGTTTTTTACGTTATGAACTTCTGCTAGGAAGTATTTGTTCGTCCTGTGCACTAGTGCAGATTTCTCAGTGGGATGCACCTCTCGACACATGTGATAGCAAGCTCAGGGTTTTTATGTTCGCCATGTCTTCAGGAAGCAGATTCTATTTCGAAGTGTTTGTATCCATAATAGCAATGTTCCCTGTTTTACGTTCTTCAAGCCATATACTCGGAGAAGCGTGTATACGCAGAGTGTGAATGTCAGTGTTTTTTACGTTATGAACTTCTGCTAGGAAGTATTTGTTCGTCCTGTGCACTAGTGCAGATTTCTCAGTGGGATGCACCTCTCGACACATGTGATAGCAAGCTCAGGGTTTTTATGTTTGCCATGTCTTCAGGAAGCAGATTCTATTTCGAAGTGTTTGTATCCATAATAGCAATGTTCCCTGTTTTACGTTCTTCAAGCCATATACTCGGAGAAGCGTGTATACGCAGAGTGTGAATGTCAGTGTTTTTTACGTTATGAACTTCTGCTAGGAAGTATTTGTTCGTCCTGTGCACTAGTGCAGATTTCTCAGTGGGATGCACCTCTCGACACATGTGATAGCAAGCTCAGGGTTTTTATGTTTGCCATGTCTTCAGGAAGCAGATTCTATTTCGAAGTGTTTGTATCCATAATAGCAATGTTCCCTGTTTTACGTTCTTCAAGCCATATACTCGGAGAAGCGTGTATACGCAGAGTGTGAATGTCAGTGTTTTTTACGTTATGAACTTCTGCTAGGAAGTATTTGTTCGTCCTGTGCACTAGTGCAGATTTCTCAGTGGGATGCACCTCTCGACACATGTGATAGCAAGCTCAGGGTTTTTATGTTTGCCATGTCTTCAGGAAGCAGATTCTATTTCGAAGTGTTTGTATCCATAATAGCAATGTTCCCTGTTTTACGTTCTTCAAGCCATATACTCGGAGAAGCGTGTATACGCAGAGTGTGAATGTCAGTGTTTTTTACGTTATGAACTTCTGCTAGGAAGTATTTGTTCGTCCTGTGCACTAGTGCAGATTTCTCAGTGGGATGCACCTCTCGACACATGTGATAGCAAGCTCAGGGTTTTTATGTTTGCCATGTCTTCAGGAAGCAGATTCTATTTCGAAGTGTTTGTATCCATAATAGCAATGTTCCCTGTTTTACGTTCTTCAAGCCATATACTCGGAGAAGCGTGTATACGCAGAGTGTGAATGTCAGTGTTTTTTACGTTATGAACTTCTGCTAGGAAGTATTTGTTCGTCCTGTGCACTAGTGCAGATTTCTCAGTGGGATGCACCTCTCGACACATGTGATAGCAAGCTCAGGGTTTTTATGTTTGCCATGTCTTCAGGAAGCAGATTCTATTTCGAAGTGTTTGTATCCATAGTAGCAATGTTCCCTGTTTTACGTTCTTCAAGCCATATACTCGGAGAAGCGTATATACGCAGAGTGTGAATGTCAGTGTTTTTTACGTTATGAACTTCTGCTAGGAAGTATTTGTTCGTCCTGTGTACTAGTGCAGATTTCTCAGTGGGATGCACCTCTCGACACATGTGATAGCAAGCTCAGGGTGTTATGATTGAGAGGCTGGGTAGCCCGACGTCGCACGAAGTTGTCGTACCCACATTGTCAACATGGGAAGCGAGAAACGCCCCCCATCCCGGCGCTATCGCATAGATAGGAAACACGTCTTCTTCGAGGCTCGGGCAAGAACGAAAGAGAGCGAGCACACGGCCTCCGTTTATTTTATACTCTGTATGAGCCGCTAGCAATAAGTGGCGCTACCTTCTGTACACATTAACCACAATGCAGCGCTGCATGTAAGTAACACCATCAAGAATATAACAGTCCTCCCCCCTCAGACAATACTTAATCAGAAAAAAATGGATACAACCAACAGTTACAAGATATTAACGAAACACATCCATACTAAGCGTCAGCAAACAATGCATCGGACGCACTTCACTGCGGAGAGTACCTTTGCACAGGCTTCACAGTTCTTTTGCTACGCCGCAGTGGGGTTTTGCTCTCAACCGAACTGTCCACGGTACCGTTACCTCCTGCGGGGCGATCTAACTGCTGGGCAAAAGACTGACCCACATCCGCTGCTGTGGTTCCCTCGTTGACAGGTGTCTCTGCTACAACAGCTGGCTGAGGCTCAACTCGTGGTGGTACAACCTCTCCCATAGCAGGAACCCTCGGCCTTAGATGGTCATTGTGTCGATGCCACGTGGAGCCATCTTCAACAGTGACAGCCGCTGAAGAATTGCTCAAGGTTCCGACAACACGAGCAGGAACCCATGCTGCTCCCCGACGGAAATCCCTGGCAAACACGTCGTCAGTAGCTTCAAAAGGTGGACCACGACGGCAACCCTCATCGGCGTGCAGCTTCTGCTTTAGTTGCTTGAAGTGTACTGAAGAATGAAGACTTGGCCGCAGCACATCCAATGGAGTCTTAAACATTCTACCAGTGAGCAACTCACACGGTGCCCTCCCTGTAACTTCATGTGGTGTTGTTCTATATTGAAACAGAAACCTGGCGATTTGAGTCTTGAAACACCCTGGTGCACTTTTCTTCAATTTGTTTTTAACAGTTTGCACTACACGCTCAGCAGCACCATTTGATGCTGGGTGATAGGGGGGTACTAACATTCTACGAATGCCGTTACGTGTTAAAAAGTCTAAATACTGCGCACTAGCGAACGCAGGTCCATTGTCAGACACAATCAAATCTGGGAGTCCGTGCTGTGCAAAAACCAACCGTAAGACATCAATGGTGGATTCTGCAGATGTAGACTTGACGGGGAACACCTCGACCCACTTTGAGTATGCATCAACAATGACTAAAAACGTATGACCCAAAAACGGTCCACCAAAATCGACATGGAGCCTTGACCAAGGCCTTTGAGGGAATGGCCATGGTGTCTGCTGAGCAGGTCTTGGTGTCCTTTGCAGAGATTGACAAATAGAACAAGCCTTGACATTACCCATGATGTCATTGTCGATCCCTGGCCACCAAACATGGCTCCTGGCGATCTTCTTGCTCTTCTCAATGCCTGGATGTCCGGCATGCAGCATCTTGAGCACTCTGGACTGCAATGCCTTAGGAATAACTGCTCTTGCTCCCCAAAGCACACAACCTTCATGAAGACTCAACTCAGCACTTCTTGCACTGTAGGGATACCCCTCAGGTCCCAGTGAAATAACTTCACCTCTTGAGAGAGCAAGGAAGACTTGACTAAGCACAGGATCATTCTTCGTAGCTCGAGCTACAACGGTTGGCGTCAGAAGGTCTGAATAGGCTTGCTCAAGCATGAAGACTTCAGCTGGAACAGTTGACTGTTCCTGACAAGCAGGAAGTGGCAGTCTACTCAATGCGTCAGCATGAAGAAGATCCCTTCCAGGTTTATACAAAAGTTCGTACTGATATGTGGAAAGTTTGAGTGCCCACCTCACGAGCCGAGGAGATGCTTGAACTGGTATCGGCTTGTTGGCACCTAACAATCCCAAAAGTGGCTTATGATCAGTATATGCTCTAAAGAACATTCCCCACAGGTACTGGTGAAAACGTTCTGTACCGAACACCAAGGCTAGTGCCTCCTTATCAAGCTGACTGTATCGTTGCTCTGCCTCAGACAAGCTTCGGGAGGCAAAAGCGATAGGACGCTCTCTGCCATCAGCTTCTTTTTGAGATATGACAGCCCCAACACCATAAGGAGATGCGTCACAGCTCAGGTACAGCGGCTTGGCAGGATCAAAATGCGCAAGGATGGGCGCAGATAACATGAGACGCTTGCTTTCGTTGAAGGCATCTTCTTGGGCTCTGCCCCACTCCCATCTTTTCCCAGCTGTGAGGAGCAGATACAATGGGCGAAGGCAAGACGACAAGTTGGGCAAAAATCTTCTATAGAAGTTTATCAGGCCCAGATAACTTTGAAGCTCTTTAACATCACGCGGAGCTGGTGCCTTGGAAATAGCTTCCACCTTGCTCTTATCTGGAGACAGTCCCTCTTTGCTGATGATGTGCCCTAGATAATTCACCTCTGGCACAAAAAAATGACACTTGTCGAATTTCAACTTTAGTCCAACATCCCGAAGTCGAGCAAGGACACAATGCAGATTCCTCATGTGCTCAGTGTCATTGCGTCCCGTAACAAGTATGTCATCAAAGTACACAGCTACATGTGGAAGACCACGAAACAAGTTCTCCATTTCACGTTGAAATATTGCTGGCGCAGAGGAAACTCCGAAAGGTAATCTGGTGTATTGGAACAAACCAATATGCGTCGAAATGGTAACATACCTCCTGGACTCCTCGGCAAGGATCACTTGTTGGTATGCATCCCTTAAGTCCAACTTGGTAAACTTCTCACCTCCTGAAAGTGTATTCCACAGGTCTTCAATCCGTGGAATTGGATACTTCTCAAGTTGTGTCACTGGATTTACGGTAACTTTAAAGTCTCCACACACTCTCACGCGACCATCCTTCTTTGGTACAGGGACAATAGGAGCCGCCCACTCTGATGACTTCACAGGGACCAGCACTCCATCCCGCTGCAATCTTTGAAGTTCTTGGGTGACTCCCTCCTTCAAGGCGAATGGCAATGGTCGTGGTTTAAAGAACTTTGGCAACGAGCCCTCAAGAACATGAATTGTGGCTGCTGGACCTTTATACTGCCCCAGACCATTACTGAATACCTCAGAATATTCGTGGATGAGACTCTTCACATCAGAAAGCGAACACTTGTTCACTTCGACATCTGCGATGCCAATTCCCAGCTGCTGAATCCAATTGCGTCCCAGCAATGTAGGAGAACGATCCCCGGTGAGAAATAAAGGAAGAACTGCTGATTTGTCACAGAACTGTACACAAACATTGGCTTGTCCTTGCACCTGGCTCAGCTCGCCAGTGTAACTTCGCAACAAAACTTTCGACGGATTGACAGTTACATCCGGTAAAAGTTGCTGGAAGTTGTTCTTGGACATCACGGACACACTCGCTCCCGTGTCCACTTCCATAGGCAGTGGCTTGTCACAGACGTTGACCACAACGGTGAACGGCGGTGGTGGCGACAACGCGTCGTCAGACAGATGCCACATGTCAAACACTTCCGACGATGTCTCAACATCCTCATCTTCCCCAACTGCGTTCACGGGAAACGGGCGTTGACCAAAGGTCTTAACCTTTTTCACACGTAGACCCTTCGGAGATGATCTTCGGCCTGCTGGCTCTTGGAAATGCTTGTGGGCAGAAGTGTTCTTATGCTTTGAATGACACACCCGCGCCAGATGCCCCCGTTTGCGACAGAAATTGCAAATGCTACTAGCGTATTTGCACTGATTTGCCAGGTGTCCATCACCACAACGAAAACAGGTGACTTCACCAACGGACACGACACGATGCGTCGGAAACGAACTACTTGTACTCGCTTGACAAATTTCTCCGGCGTCACTCTTCGCCGCTTCCATGGCCAAAGCAGTCTGCACTGCACTTTTGAACGTGAGGCTGGGTTGCTCCAAGAGCCTAGTCTGAATTTCTTGATTATCAATTCCGCAAACAACACGGTCTCTCAACATGTTCTCAAGTTCGCTGCCGAAACTGCAATGTTCGGAAAGGCTCTTCAATGCCGCAACAAAGTCACTAACGGACTCGCCTTTCGTTCGAACTCGTGAATTGAAGCGAAACCTCTGGACAACCTCGGATGGCTTCGGACAATAGTGTTTCCCAAGAACTTCCAGTACCTCGTCCAGCGACTTGTCCTGTGGCGCTGCCGGCTTGAGTAGGTCGCGAAGCAATGAATAAGTTTTCTGACCACAGCTGCTGAAGAAAATTGCCCTTTTCTTATCATTTCCAACGTCGTTTGCCTCGAAAAACGCCTGCAGTCGTTCAACGTAGGACGGCCACTCGTCTCCCCCTCCTTCGAAGGGCTCGATTCTTCCAAACGTAGGCATGCTCACCAGAGCTCCCGCAATTGAATTTGAAGATTTGGAAGGTGAACTTGAAGACTGAAGACTAGAAGTTGCTGTAGTTTTCTCCTCGTCGCCAATATGTTATGATTGAGAGGCTGGGTAGCCCGACGTCGCACGAAGTTGTCGTACCCACATTGTCAACATGGGAAGCGAGAAACGCCCCCCATCCCGGCGCTATCGCATAGATAGGAAACACATGTCTTCTTCGAGGCTCGGGCAAGAACGAAAGAGAGCGAGCGCACGGCCTCCGTTTATTTTATACTCTGTATGAGCCGCTAGCAATAAGTGGCGCTACCTTCTGTACACATTAACCACAATGCAGCGCTGCATGTAAGTAACACCATCAAGAATATAACACAGGGTTTTTATGTTTGCCATGTCTTCGGGAAGCAGATTCTATTTCGAAGTGTTTGTATCCATAATAGCAATGTTCCCTGTTTTACGTTCTTCAAGCCATATACTCGGAGAAGCGTGTATACGCAGAGTGTGAATGTCAGTGTTTTTTACGTTATGAACTTCTGCTAGGAAGTATTTGTTCGTCCTGTGCACTAGTGCAGATTTCTCAGTGGGATGCACCTCTCGACACATGTGATAGCAAGCTCAGGGTTTTTATGTTCGCCATGTCTTCAGGAAGCAGATTGTATTTCGAAGTGTTTGTATCCATAATAGCAATGTTCCCTGTTTTACGTTCTTCAAGCCATATACTCGGAGAAGCGTGTATACGCAGAGTGTGAATGTCAGTGTTTTTTACGTTATGAACTTCTGCTAGGAAGTATTTGTTCGTCCTGTGCACTAGTGCAGATTTCTCAGTGGGATGCACCTCTCGACACATGTGATAGCAAGCTCAGGGTTTTTATGTTTGCCATGTCTTCAGGAAGCAGATTCTATTTCGAAGTGTTTGTATCCATAATAGCAATGTTCCCTGTTTTACGTTCTTCAAGCCATATACTCGGAGAAGCGTGTATACGCAGAGTGTGAATGTCAGTGTTTTTTACGTTATGAACTTCTGCTAGGAAGTATTTGTTCGTCCTGTGCACTAGTGCAGATTTCTCAGTGGGATGCACCTCTCGACACATGTGATAGCAAGCTCAGGGTTTTTATGTTTGCCATGTCTTCAGGAAGCAGATTCTATTTCGAAGTGTTTGTATCCATAATAGCAATGTTCCCTGTTTTACGTTCTTCAAGCCATATACTCGGAGAAGCGTGTATACGCAGAGTGTGAATGTCAGTGTTTTTTACGTTATGAACTTCTGCTAGGAAGTATTTGTTCGTCCTGTGTACTAGTGCAGATTTCTCAGTGGGATGCACCTCTCGACACATGTGATAGCAAGCTCAGGGTTTTTATGTTTGCCATGTCTTCGGGAAGCAGATTCTATTTCGAAGTGTTTGTATCCATAATAGCAATGTTCCCTGTTTTACGTTCTTCAAGTCATATACTCGGAGAAGCGTGTATACGCAGAGTGTGAATGTCAGTGTTTTTTACGTTATGAACTTCTGCTAGGAAGTATTTGTTCGTCCTGTGCACTAGTGCAGATTTCTCAGTGGGATGTACCTCTCGACACATGTGATAGCAAGCTCAGGGTTTTTATGTTCGCCATGTCTTCAGGAAGCAGATTCTATTTCGAAGTGTTTGTATCCATAATAGCAATGTTCCCTGTTTTACGTTCTTCAAGCCATATACTCGGAGAAGCGTGTATACGCAGAGTGTGAATGTCAGTGTTTTTTACGTTATGAACTTCTGCTAGGAAGTATTTGTTCGTCCTGTGCACTAGTGCAGATTTCTCAGTGGGATGCACCTCTCGACACATGTGATAGCAAGCTCAGGTTTTTTATGTTCGCCATGTCTTCAGGAAGCAGATTCTATTTCGAAGTGTTTGTATCCATAATAGCAATGTTCCCTGTTTTACGTTCAAGTCATATACCCGGAGAAGCGTGTATACGCAGAGTGTGAATGTCAGTGTTGTGAATGCTTTGAACTTGATAAAAGATGGAAGTCACTGAAAAGGTTAGCCAGCTGTAGGACTCGAACCCACATCTTCTGGATTACTGGACCAGGGCTGTACCAATTGAGCTAAGCTAACACGCCTTCTCAGCGACTTCCAGGGTGCATGTGCTAGGAAGTAGTTGTTTATCTTGTGCTATAGCACAGATTTCTCAATCTCTCTTGACACATGTGATAACAACATCAGGGAGCCTATGTTTGCCACGTTCTCACAAAACCAGCTTTTGTGTGAGCTTCTTAAATTTATTTGCCTCCTGGGGGCTTTAGATTGTGTATGTGTGCTTAATTGAAATGTGCTTTGGCTCTCTGCTTTTCCATAGCTTTGTTTCAAAATCGACAATCAGCGATGTACAGTTTTACAGAAAAATAGTGACACTCTTTAATGTATATTAAACTACATTGACTTATGGCTTTATATGGAAGTATTTCTGGTGTGTCTACCGTATTTGACATAAACGAAGTCTCTCACCACACTGCATTGGTCTCCGTGTGCTATCACTTCAAAAGAAAGGAAGGCGTCCTGCTACTAATGCTGGATACACGGACTTATGATACAGCACAGAACATCTGTAGTAGTGAAGAAATGCTTTATCTAACATATGTTGCACGGGGGGCACAAACCGTAGTCTTATAATGCAGCCGTCAGGTTATGCCACGCAAGCTCCGCTAGACATTTCGGAACCCCCTTTTCTCCTTGCCAGACATCACAAAATTCTACAGCGATCACCAGGCAATACCTTCGTATGCGCGTAGCTGAGATGGGACATCAGAATTGCAGGCTGCTTATTTAAAGTCAATAACACCATTGCTATGTCGTCATCACATTAGAATAAGCCATCGGCTTTCGTGCGCATATTCTATATAATCCACATCATCAGCTCTCTTGCGACATGAACAAAATTTCAGTGGAAAGATTGACTGACGACGCGGGAACAGGCGGCAGCCATATTCCGAAATTGCAAAATTCCCATATCGGACCCCCCTCCTGGGAACAAGGCTAACCGGAAGTCGCGCGTCGCTAGTAATAAATTGCGCTGTAATGTGCAAATTCTGTAGTGAGGTTAGGTTAGGTTAGGTCAGTACATTTTACACGCGCGGGGGGGGGGTCCGGGGGGGGGGGGGTTCCCCCCCCCGCAGTTGTTCGAGACTGTGCTCACTTCCGTCTAAGCCTCGTTCCCAGGGTTAGATCGGAGGGGGTCCAATGTGGGATTTCTGGCTCACTCGCCATATTCACATGCTGGATTGACTACGGATTGGAGTGGATATTTTCAGAATTAGCTCGCTGGCTGCACAGCGTGTGCAGACAATTCCCGCTGAGGGACAAATCTGGGTGGCAGATTTTTCAATGTTGGCAACAACCGTCCCACAAGATGGCGATCCCCGTGGTTTTACGCCGGGAATAGGCTGAAACCACGGAGGAGAAGTAAGGAGACCGAACTCCGCTGAAAAACGACGTCCCAATTTATCGAGTCAATTGTTGGCCGCGGCGCGGCGCTCGCGTTCCCTCCGGTACTAGCTCCGCGAAATCGCCTGCACGGCAATGCGCCGTTTGTGCTCGAATACTCTACTAAAAAGCGGTCAAAACGAATGTTCGTTTGATAAGCATAAACAACTGTGTCTCCAGTAACGAGTTAATATTTTCTGGTCAGCTACAATTATTTTTTCTTTTCTTTTTTTTTTCGGTTTCTGCTACCTCGTTTTTGTCACATAGATGGAAGCTACCTGTCCGATAAAAATGGAATCGGAAATAAGAAGAAGAAAAAAACGAAACTTTAATACGTAAGACAAACGTCTGACATTGCCAAAGGTGTAGTGTCGAATGCCTCCGACGGAATCCTCTGTCGCTTTTCACCGGCCGTCTCGGGTATCGTGCCCTTCTCTCTGTGGTGCGCGCGTACTTTGACCGCTGCGCTAACACGCTAACATATCCCAAAGGAAGCAAACGTTGTTCCGAAAAGCCACGCATTGGAGTGGTGTGGAGGAAAGAAAGTCAGGAGGGAAGAAAGAAAGTTAGAAGCTGTGTAATCGAAAGTCGCCGGATGCGATCTTTCCGGAATCGCGCGTTATGTGGGTCGTTGCATAAGCTGGGGCTGAGAAAGTTTTATCTCCGTACGTGTCAAGCAGTTAAGAGACCTTTGTGTGTGTGAGTGGGGGCAAGGAGGGGCGGGACGCTCTGATGATGGGACACGGTGCCGTTCCGAAGGTTCTGGCACTTAGTTTCTTATATCTTGTCATGCATGCCAATCGCTCGCTTTTGCGAACTGCAAAATAAAGTCGGGATCTAGTCTCGAATTGATGTTGACGAACACTGAAACCTTGAACAACACATTACTTCTACATCATACACTATCGCTTTGGTGTTCAGTTTCAATTTATTTCTGTACAAGCATATGCTTGTCAAAGCGTTGCACCGGATAGTTTACCACCATCACACACACACACAAAAAGGAACAATACTGCAACACCACCAATATATACCTGCCAGAAAAGCTAAAAAGCCCTAATTCCAGTAGATATGGGATTTACCCCCCCCCCCCCGGTACACCAAGATGAAAATCGTCTTCGAGAAACAGGAAGTGCATGCACTGAATCCTGTACCGCGCGTGTGCAAAACCTGCGACAGAAGTGCGTCCTGGTACATTGGTATTAAATTCGTGTATGGTGGCATGCGCAATATGTAACTCTCTATCCCAGCGGATGCATCACAATTACGACAAAAGGCTCCTGTTTCCCAAAGCGTTGTGCATACGCGACAAAGCTCTCGTGGAACAGCTAGAATGCAAATGCGGATTAACCAGCCCAATGACATCATTACCCTACACTGTGAGGTGTTCCCGGGAACTAATACTGATCAATGCAAACCATTATCAATGTACATCTCGTGGTCGTGCGTTGGCGGTGATGTAAATACGCGTACCATACTGTACGATGTCGGATAACAACCTTTGTGCTTCTTCGGGTGTCGTGTTTTATCGCAAATAAAAAAAGAAAAAAGAGAATAGCTTCTTGACTGCGAGAGCACCACGCTTACGGAGACATTCAAGCCGTCCAGCCAACGCGGAGCCCCCGTCACGGCAGCTTCCCCGCATTCTAAAATAAAAGCTTCTCGCTTTGCACTAACAAAAACTGTAGGCGAAAAATTCACGGAGAGATCGTTCCTTGATACACGATAAGCGTGTTTACTTATCAAAATATTTTTTTCTGCTTCCACTGGACACACAAGTACATCTGAAAGAGTGCATTGCAGCAACCTTATTTCAGAGGAGCAAGTACCTGATGGAGCGCGAGCGCCGCGCCACGGCCACAATTAGACTCGAGGAATCGAGACCACGCTTTCTCAACGGCGGCTCGGCAGAGTTCGTTCTCCATACTTCTCCTCCGTGGCTGAAACACATGGCAAGATGGCGACTTTGACCCACCTGCGCCACAGGAGATGCACTACTCGACACATTTCGCCCTCCTGTGTTTCCCTCTAGGCCAGAAATACAAGAGTTTCGTTTTTGCACGTGGTTTTTGGAAGACGTTTTAGGACAAACGTTTCCATGCAGGATTGTCGCTTTTCAGATGACGTAAAAAATAACGTAGCTGATGCTGTCACATTTTACTTTCTTCATTCCGTACGCGACTGCGGGGGCGCCACAGGAGATGCACTACTCGACACATTTCGCCCTCCTGTGTTTCCCTCTAGGCCAGAAATACAAGAGTTTCGTTTTTGCACGTGGTTTTTGGAAGACGTTTTAGGACAAACGCTTCCATGCAGGATTGTCGCTTTTCAGATGACGTAAAAAATAACGTAGCTGATGCTGTCACATTTTACTTTCTTCATTCCGAACACGACTGCGGGGGCGCCACAGGAGATGCACTACTCGACACATTTCGCCCTCCTGTGTTTCCCTCTAGGCCAGAAATACAAGAGTTTCGTTTTTGCACGTGGTTTTTGGAAGACGTTTTAGGACAAACGTTTCCATGCAGGATTGTCGCTTTTCAGATGACGTAAAAAATAACGTAGCTGATGCTGTCACATTTTACTTTCTTCATTCCGTACGCGACTGCGGGGGCGCCACAGGAGATGCACTACTCGACACATTTCGCCCTCCTGTGTTTCCCTCTAGGCCAGAAATACAAGAGTTTTGTTTTTGCACGTGGTTTTTGGAAGACGTTTTAGGACAAACGTTTCCATGCAGGATTGTCGCTTTTCAGATGACGTAAAAAATAACGTAGCTGATGCTGTCACATTTTACTTTCTTCATTCCGTACGCGACTGCGGGGGCGCCACAGGAGATGCACTACTCGACACATTTCGCCCTCCTGTGTTTCCCTCTAGGCCAGAAATACAAGAGTTTCGTTTTTGCACGTGGTTTTTGGAAGACGTTTTAGGACAAACGTTTCCATGCAGGATTGTCGCTTTTCAGATGACGTAAAAAATAACGTAGCTGATGCTGTCACATTTTACTTTCTTCATTCCGAACACGACTGCGGGGGCGTCACAGGAGATGAACTACTCGACACATTTCGCCCTCCTGTGTTTCCCTCTAGGCCAGAAATACAAGAGTTTCGTTTTTGCACGTGGTTTTTGGAAGACGTTTTAGGACAAACGCTTCCATGCAGGATTGTCGCTTTTCAGATGACGTAAAAAATAACGTAGCTGATGCTGTCACATTTTACTTTCTTCATTCCGTACACGACTGCGGGGGCGCCACAGGAGATGCACTACTCGACACATTTCGCCCTCCTGTGTTTCCCTCTAGGCCAGAAATACAAGAGTTTCGTTTTTGCACGTGGTTTTTGGAAGACGTTTTAGGACAAACGTTTCCATGCAGGATTGTCGCTTTTCAGATGACGTAAAAAATAACGTAGCTGATGCTGTCACATTTTACTTTCTTCATTCCGAACACGACTGCGGGGGCGCCACAGGAGATGCACTACTCGACACATTTCGCCCTCCTGTGTTTCCCTCTAGGCCAGAAATACAAGAGTTTCGTTTTTGCACGTGGTTTTTGGAAGACGTTTTAGGACAAACGCTTCCATGCAGGATTGTCGCTTTTCGGATGACGTAAAAAATAACGTAGCTGATGCTGTCACATTTTACTTTCTTCATTCCGTACACGACTGCGGGGGCGCCACAGGAGATGCACTACTCGACACATTTCGCCCTCCTGTGTTTCCCTCTAGGCCAGAAATACAAGAGTTTCGTTTTTGCACGTGGTTTTTGGAAGACGTTTTAGGACAAACGTTTCCATGCAGGATTGTCGCTTTTCAGATGACGTAAAAAATAACGTAGCTGATGCTGTCACATTTTACTTTCTTCATTCCGTACGCGACTGCGGGGGCGCCACAGGAGATGCACTACTCGACACATTTCGCCCTCCTGTGTTTCCCTCTAGGCCAGAAATACAAGAGTTTCGTTTTTGCACGTGGTTTTTGGAAGACGTTTTAGGACAAACGCTTCCATGCAGGATTGTCGCTTTTCAGATGACGTAAAAAATAACGTAGCTGATGCTGTCACATTTTACTTTCTTCATTCCGTACACGACTGCGGGGGCGCCACAGGAGATGCACTACTCGACACATTTCGCCCTCATGTGTTTCCCTCTAGGCCAGAAATACAAGAGTTTCGTTTTTGCACGTGGTTTTTGGAAGACGTTTTAGGACAAACGTTTCCATGCAGGATTGTCGCTTTTCAGATGACGTAAAAAATAACGTAGCTGATGCTGTCACATTTTACTTTCTTCATTCCGAACACGACTGCGGGGGCGCCACAGGAGATGCACTACTCGACACATTTCGCCCTCCTGTGTTTCCCTCTAGGCCAGAAATACAAGAGTTTCGTTTTTGCACGTGGTTTTTGGAAGATGTTTTAGGACAAACCTTTCCATGCAGGATTGTCGCTTTTCAGATGATGTAAAAAATAACGTAGCTGATGCTGTCACATTTTACTTTCTTCATTCCGTACACGACTGCGGGGGCGCCACAGGAGATGCACTACTCGACACATTTCGCCCTCCTGTGTTTCCCTCTAGGCCAGAAATACAAGAGTTTCGTTTTTGCACGTGTTTTTGGAAGACGTTTTAGGACAAACGTTTCCATGCAGGATTGTCGCTTTTCAGATGACGTAAAAAATAACGTAGCTGATGCTGTCACATTTTACTTTCTTCATTCCGTACACGACTGCGGGGGCGCCACAGGAGATGCACTACTCGACACATTTCGCCCTCCTGTGTTTCCCTCTAGGCCAGAAATACAAGAGTTTCGTTTTTGCACGTGGGTTTTGGAAGACGTTTTAGGACAAACGTTTCCGTGCAGGATTGTCGCTTTTCAGATGACGTAAAAAATAACGTAGCTGATGCTGTCACATTTTACTTTCTTCATTCCGTTCCCAGGGTCGATCTTGACCTTCTCCTATCTTGAATATGTGACTCACTCAGGCTCCTCACACTGTCGTTGTCGTCGTTTATGCATTCATCCACGACATCTCTTGCGAAGATTTCTGTTCGATGTGCGCCTGCGAACGTAGTTCGTCAGGTAAAAAGAATAGTGAATTCACGACTTTAATGTTAAAATCTTTAACGAAATTTTCTATTTTGACGTCCACGATTTATTGAATGTAAATGCGTAACTAACGCTGTTGATGTTGTGACTGTATTGTTCAAATGCGAGCGGGCTCCAGTGGCGGGCTCGTAGGTTCGTCACACTGTCGTTGTCGTCGTTTATGCATTCATCCACGACATCTCTTGCGAAGATTTCTGTTCGATGTGCGCCTGCGAACGTAGTTCGTCAGGTAAAAAGAATAGTGAATTCACGACTTTAATGTTAAAATCTTTAACGAAATTTTCTATTTTGACGTCCACGATTTATTGAATGTAAATGCGTAACTAACGCTGTTGATGTTGTGACTGTATTGTTCAAATGCGAGCGGGCTCCAGTGGCGGGCTCGTAGGTTCGTCACACTGTCGTTGTCGTCGTTTATGCATTCATCCACGACATCTCTTGCGAAGATTTCTGTTCGATGTGCGCCTGCGAGCGTACTTCGTCACGTAAAAGGACTAGTGAATTTACGACTTTAATGTTAAAATCTTTAACGGAATTTTCTCTTTTGAAGTTCACGATTTATTGAATGTAAACACAGACATGATCGTACATGAAGTGCATGTCTGTGTTGTTGTTTATTTTGTCACCCAGTCTCATCTTTCGAAGTTACTCAAGCTAATTTACGTTTAACTAAATCGCACACAGGTAATCAGGTCCTCGTAAATGTTGAGAAAACAAGAACCATGTGCTACCATTATGCTAAAAAATACCATGTGGTAGTGCTGCAATAGCTGTACTGAGAGGTAATTAAAGTGTGGCAATACTTTTTGTCTGTCCATAGAATCAGTAATGCCTGGAATGGGTTCTACCTCCATCAAGGAAGAACCACAAGAAATCTCCCCTCTACCCGTAAACCATCAAGATGCAGAAGAGCTCATCACTGCTGACTGTTTAGGTAAGATAGTCCTTTGCAACTGTTCAACTAGCAGGCAGTGGTTTATCCAGAATTGAAACCAAGGGGCTGTACAAGTCCTTAGCCTCTGCTACTTCATGCCAGTTTCCCCACCCGTTCAGCACATCTGGTGGAGATGCTGGCAACCAGCGGAGGGAGTCGTCTGCGGAAGCAGGCAAGTTTGTTGAAGTAACGAATATAGTTGTATAGAGTGCCAAATCTCAACTGTGTTTAATTTAATCAGAAAATTCATAATTAGCAGGGAACATTCTCTTTTGCAGAATGTTCATTTATTTAATAAAACACAGAAAAGAACAGTCTCTTCCATCATAACCACAGCAGGTTGATGCAGGCAAATGTGAATACGCCAGCTTACAATCTCACCATAAAAGTGGGCATCTCAATCTGTAAGAATATTGCAACATTATCATCAGGCTGTCTGTCTGTGGACGGCAAGAATAGAGAAGTGATCAGCGAAGAATAATATTAAGGGGGGAAGTGGGGATCAACACAAACGTTTTTGTTTCGCAGTAGTTTACGTAATAGATTAAAACGTGCACCGTGATGTTGATAATGCAGTTTCCACAATGAAAATTTTTGGTTCT
Organism: Ornithodoros turicata; assembly: GCF_037126465.1. Lineage (NCBI taxonomy): Eukaryota > Metazoa > Arthropoda > Arachnida > Ixodida > Argasidae > Ornithodoros > Ornithodoros turicata. The sequence goes on along the minus strand of NW_026999528.1, from coordinate 30,242 downwards.
CATTTTTCTGCATGCAGTTGCAACGGACACATCTGGCATAGGAACGTATGACGATAGCATAAATTATAAATTGATTTACCTGAAAAAGTAAGAATGTCTCTAGGAAGGTTCAGTGATCGTAAGAAAACAGACCGCATCAATAAAGAGTGAGTGGTTGTGGAGATATCAGTTTTGCAAGTGGAGCAGGTAGAGCAAAAAGTTGTTTTGAGAAAATCAAGTGCAGAGTTTCATGCTATTTTTACTACAAATTAGAAGGCTCCAGCACTATAGTCTTTCATGTCCTTTTGTGCACAGGTTATCTTGCCCTCCTGGCTCTTCGTTTGATGCACTTTGGCTGCTTTTGCCTTTGACCAGGGCAGTAGACCCTTGTTCAAGGCTTTTGTTAGCTTCGCAAAGCAGATACTTGTAGGGGTTGCCTGCCCCCAACTGCCTCGACGCTACTTGGGCAAACCCGTTGGAGAAAACCATACCTTCTCCTCCTCATTATACCCAGAATGGCGAGTTAAGGGTACGTGTGGAACCATGAATGGTGGAGGACGCACGGAGCCATGTTTATGTGAGTTTTTTTCTGAGAAACAAATTGCACACAGCAAAACCTTTCGCGCTATTCAGCAGAATGACACATACACTTTCATCAGACGTCTTCATCTGAAAATTTTTTGGATGACCCTTTATGAGGCGAGATGGTTGCCCATAAGAAAAGTACTTTGAATGTTAAAGGTGAAGTTCTGAGCCACCCGAACGGATAATATCTGAAATTTGGTTAAAATCGACAGAGTGCATCTCATGAAAAAAGTGGGACATATTTGTCCCAAGAGCTTATTTGCGTTCAAAGGGAAGTGGGGCACTTCTCTCCCACTGACCTGCTAGTGCACATGCTCTGAGATTTGGCAGGAATGTTTTTGTTTGAAGTTTATTCTGACGATACAAACATTCAAAAGCGTGCCTTCTATATCACGATCTAATTTTCGGCATGAAAAGGTCCAAAACATGTCACACAGAGTGGGACCTGGCACAACTTGCAGATGAAGTGTCCTCACCTCTCTTTCCTTTGTGGAGCACCATCTGCACCTCTGGCGGCTTATGACTAGAGCCTCAAGTTTTAGGGTTTTACCTGATTCTTCCCCGAATTTGCACCCCGAATTGAAGGTTGCCTCTTTAGGGTAAAACCTGATTTTCACCCGGCAAATTGCCCTCACTGGGATGTCTGTAGGAATGCACTAACTTGTTTGGCAGAAAAATGCAGTTACATCACCATTTGTACCAAACTGCTACAATTAGTCTGAATAATTGAGCCCGATTTCTCCCCAAATTTAGCATACTGGAAGTTTTTTTACCCGAATTTGCATGAATTTAGTGCGCATGTTTATTTACTCGATTTTTACCCCCCCTCCCCCGAATGTAAGAAAAAATATTTCCCAAAAACTTCAGGCTCTACTTATGACCTTTTGGGGGTGGTGATCACCTCCCTGGAACCTCACCTCCTCAGGCACAGCTACCACTTTTTGCCCACTTTGGCGACCGCGCTGTCTCCCCAGAAAAGCCTGTGTTGCCTTCTTCTGTTTGAAGGTGTTTTCACTAATCAGCTGTCTGCCAATCTGCAACCTGTACCACAGGTATGCAATCTTCCTCGTGTTAGAAAATTGAATGAAGGAGTTCACAACCGCTGCGTCAAGCAAGTAGTAAAACATTCTGTTCCACCACTTTTTTTACTTTCAGTCTGACACGTACGAGTTCCTTTTCTGATCAAAGAGGTCAACGCCACCCCCATGTATTTGTTGTAATCAGATACAAACTTGGGGCACGTTACACCAGCCTTTGCACCACTTGCAAGTGTACGGGACACCTCAACCACTTCATTCGGATCATGAAAATTTGACATCATGAGAACATTTCGGTTGTCCCGCCACATGTATGCCGAGAGAGATTCCTTTGCCCTCCAAACGTAGTCTCCTCGTTGCAGCTTCTGGGCCTGCGTTACTTCTCTAGGAACATCCTTACGGTTTTGGCGGAGGGTTCCTGCAGCCAGGACGTTTTTGTCTTTTAGCTTCTACAACAGCTTCGTTGTGGTAAAGAAGTTATCAAAGTAAACTTCAGTCTCTGGCTCCACATTCTCGCTCAGTGAAAGGACAACGTGCTCGCCCAGTGTTAGGTCAGAAGGGCGATCGGAAGCCTTCCCTTCGTAGATCCTGAATTCCCAGAGGTAGCCGGTTGCAGAGTCAGCCCTGCACCAAACTTTATACCCTCTCTTGATGGGTTTCATTGGACAATACTGCTTCAGGGCTGACATCTCCTTGAACCGTATCATGCTTTCATCACTGGCCTGGTGATTTGACGGCTTGTACTCTTCCAGGAAGTGCTTGTTCAAGGCGTCCACCAGCTGCCTTACTTTCGCTAACCTGTCATATCCGTCCTCTCCTCTCTTTTTCGCGGCTTCGTTGTCGGCAGTGTGAAGGCAGTTCATGATTGCCTGGAACCTTTTGAATGTCATCACTGTTGAGATCTCTCCAACATTGAAGAGTTTGTTGTTGAAAAAGGGGGGGTTACTGCGACGGAATGAGGACACAGGTGCGGAGTATAAAGGTGACCAGTGGACCGTGAGAAAGTGAAGACGGAGGTGGTCTCAGGAGAGAGGCCAACGAAGAAAATGTGGAAATTGGAGAGTTGTGTGTGTGTGTTTATCATTATATTTTTTTATTTGCAAAATTATATTTACGGGTTCAATAATTATAGTGGGCCTGCGTGCATGTTCAAACCATGAGGCTTCAGAGACTGGAATTTTGCAATTAAAAAGGATTCGCGATTTTTGCGCTTCATGTCACTGTTATAACCCGATTCAAGGATAACGATTTTGAGGTCTGTACCTAAAGCGTGTCCAGGAAGGTTAAAATGTGTCGAAACGGGTGTAGGATGGTTATTAATAATATCGGATTTATGGCCGTAAAACCTTTCCCTCATGGTGTTCGAGGTTTCTCCAATATACTGAATACAACATTTAGTGCACATAATAAGGTAACATACGTTAAAAGAGTTGCAGTGCAATCCCTGTCGGATTTCGAAAATAAAAGAGTTTGAGGTGCTCGAGATCAATTCACACGTCTAAAACGCATATGCTCTAACCCAGAAGATTTTGAGGCATGCGCTGAAGAAATGTCCAACGATGTTAGAAAACGAAACTACCCTCCCAACCTTATAAACAATGCTCTCTCCGCGTGCAGATCACATGAACCGCGGCAGCTACAAAACCCCTTATCCTTCGTTACCGCCTATAACAAAGCACTGAGTGGCGCAGGGTCCATCTTCACCCGCCATCTCAACATACTTCAAAGCGACGAAAAATAAAATAATTTTTCCTGCTCCCCCCAATATCACATTCCGTCGATCACGTAACATTCGTAACTTACTAGTTTCATCCTGCCTATCCCGACCAAATCCTGGGTGTTCCCCTTGTAGTAACAAACGCTGCCAAACATGCCATTTCATTAGCCCATGTATATTTATCTCGAGCACCTCAAACTCTTTTATTTTCGAAATCCGACAGGGATTGCACTGCAACTCTTTTAACGTATGTTACCTTATTATGTCCACTAAATGTTGTATTCAGTATATTGGAGAAACCTCGAACACCATGAGGGAAAGGTTTTACGGCCATAAATCCGATATTGTTAATAACCATCCTACACCCGTTTCTACACATTTTAACCTTCCTGGACACGCTTTAGGTACAGACCTCAAAATCGTTATCCTTGAATCGGGTTATAACAGTGACATGAAGCGCAAAAATTGCGAATCCTTTTTAATTGCAAAATTCCAGTCTCTGAAGCCTCATGGTTTGAACATGCACGCAGGCCCACTACAATTATTGAACCCGTAAATATAATTTTTCAAATAAAAGAATATAATGATAAACACACACACACAACTCTACAATTTCCACATTTTCTTCGTTGGCCTCTCTCCTGAGACCACTTCAGTCTTCACTTTCTCACGGTCCACTGGTCACCTTTATACTCCGCACCTGTGTCCTCATTCCGTCGCCGTAACCCCCCCTTTTTATCCTTAATTCCTCGAACGTCACCAACAAGTGTTCTCGTTTCCTGTGTATAAGCCCTTGGGCTCGCGTTATGTTTCGCTTCTGATACCCCTGCTTTTGTATTTATGTTCTTTTGATTTTTATCTGTGTTTGCATCCTTTCCATCAACCTGTTACCCTCTCATGCCAGAACTCCCCCGTCAACTGTATATATGTGCCTGTACCATGTTTATATTTTTGTAACCTGAAGAAGTGCAGTCTCGTGCACGAAAGTCTTGTTTACCATGTGTAAATAAATAAGTTGTTCCTAGTGTTTGATATTACTCTTTAATCTGTATATACTTAGCTGGGACACCCTGTATATACGAGGTGGGATTCAAAGGTGTTATGTTTGGCCTAATACATGGGTGTATGTTGCTAACCTTGGGGTTGAAATGTGTAGATATAAAAAAACCTGTAACCTTGAGAACAAGCATTCTTTAGGTTGGCACTGCTTGCGTGCATCTCATGCTTCTTTCGCTCCCGCGATACCACAAAAAGTTCCAGGACTGAGCCAATACCTTAAAAAATTTTTGCAGTAGAGCGACTACGACAGCGGTTCTATGTTACTACGTTCTCCCCTGTTCTAAAAGTGGTTTGACCCAAATCACGTGGTTGGTGGCTCGTCACGGCGTCGTATTTTGTAGGCGGGTGCATTTAGTAACCGGCGATTGAAAGAAATGGCGTTTGTTGAGCAGAGAATTAATATAAAATTTTGTGTTCGCTTGGGAAAGAGTGCTACAGAGACTTAGGAAATGTTTAAGCATGTGTACGGCAGTGATACGTTATCGCGAACGAAAGCTTTTGAGTGGCATCGACGTTTCAAAGAAGGCAGGGAAAGCGCCGAAAACGACAAATGCGTTGGTCGTCCGCAGACTTCCCGCACCGCTGAAAACTTGACTTTCTTGACTGTCTTGCGAAAACAAAAACTGTTTTTCCACATCTTCCTTACTCACCTGATCTCGCCCCCTGTGACTTGAGCCTATTTCCTGAACTGGCAAGTCTCCTCCAAGGTCGTCGATTTCAATCTGCAGATTAAGTTAAAAATGCATCGCAGGCTGAATTAAAGGACATGGCTAAAAATGGATTCCACAAATGTTTCCATGACCTTTACAGGCGATGGCAAAAGTGTGTTGTTGCTCAAGGGTCTTATTTCGAAGGAGAATGTGTTCCAGCAATTTAATTGATAATACTTTTTACGTTATAGACTCAGTCCGGGAACTTTTGAATCCTACCTCGTATAGAAATTTTCCTTTTGTGCTAATGTAAATGGCATCAGTGTATATATACAGCTGCTGCAGAGAGTCGAGCCTCGTCAAACCACTTATCTGGATTTTTGCTAGCCTCCTTTTCGTGTATGAGTAAATATTATTATTGTTATTATTAAATGGGGGTGGGAAGTTATGTACAAACACCATCATATTTAAATTTTTAGGAGTCACATTAAAGTAACAAACAAAGTCAATTAAAGTAGCAAACTGAAAGCCATCCATTGTCAAAAATGTCAGCTGGCTGTTTCTCTCAATTTTTTTCTGTTTGTCTTTCCAAGTTGAAACTGTGAGCAAAGACAACAACACAGTGTGTAAATACACAGCAATTTCAGTGCTCCTGAACACTGTCATAATCATTTGTGAAGAACTACATATTTTTTCTCAAATCATTTTTTATATTTTGGACACCCAATTTGTAAAGGCGGCTCATTCTTTTCTCTTGGTACTACGGCAAGTGGAGATTTCCACTACTAATTCTGCACACACTGTCCTGCTCTACGTGGATATGCTCCTGGGTCTGGTGTATTAGGGCATTTGATGTTATAGCCTAATTCTGTTTCTGTGTGGCCCTCCATGGTGTTTTCTAAAGGCAGCCCCCGTGACTCAATTTAAGTTTCAGACCCTTCGTATAGTGGGTAGGACATACCTTGCATGATCTTCATACGTGCAGTACTGTTTTCTAGTTGCTGCACTGCCAAACACAGCTGCTTTGGAGATTTTAAGCATCATAGCAGTCTCCTTATGTTTCCAGCTTCTACTTCATCTAGCAGCTTTGCCAAGACTTCTCTCTCCAGCATACATGATGACACTAACTATGTATTCCACATTCACCCAACTGCATGGCGAAAAGTTTTCCTTCGTTTTATTACAACTGCTTTCACTGTGAAGAGAAAAAATACATGGGACTCCCCAGCCACTCAGCCCATTAGCTTAGGAAGAGGACGATACACAGGCGTCTGTGAATAGGGCCAAAGCGTTAGGTGCCAGCCTCCAGAAGAGCGTTTCCCTTAAAAGGTTGCAACAGTTTGTCTCAAGTCATTCCAGATAAATGTGAAATGCAATGTGTACCTGCACTCAAGATTTTACAGCAAAGGGGTAACAGACGTGTAGAAAACCGTCACAGCGAAAAACCAAAACTTGTGCTGCCCTGATGTCAGCCAGTTAAGAAGTGCGAGAGAGGTCATGTGCTCGCAACTACCAATGTGAGTGGCCGGAGCTCTGATGTCTGAGCCTAATCGGTATGTGTGTTCAAGGGTATATATATTAGGGGTGTGCGAATATTCGAGTTCTCGAATTCGAGTCGAATATCAAATGCTCCAACTATTCGATACGCGTATCGAATGTCCAATATTGGAATTTTCGAATATTAGACTATTCCACGAATATGAATGACACAACCCAAAAGTCAGCTTCACCTAATGCGTCTGTGCACGAGGTGAAGCCTGCTTTACGAAATTGCCCTTGCTGCAGGACCAACACAGGCGGGACGGTGTTTAGTTTGAGAGAACGTCATCCAAAGTTAGTTTTGTAGACATCGTCTGTGCAAGGGGTGGCGCCCCTCCCATGTGCAGTTTAGCAGTGCCGACGAGGGACTTCGATTTGATGTCTGTGAGGTTGCCTTTAAAAAGTTCGGACTCTTGAATAATGACTACAGCCCACGAACAAGAAGTGTGTCTTAACAATGTCCTTTATGTCTAGAATTTCAGTAACACAACTTCCTAGGGCAGGTGCAAAGAAACTAAAGGGTGTTCATGGCAAAGCTGAGGCAGGATGCCTATTCGTTTGTTTCACAAATGACCTGTGGTTGTCTGAAGCAATTACAGCCTCATCCATGTAACACGCTACTGCCCGACATAAAATTTCGAAATGAAGGTAACCACTCCAGTAAGTGTAGGCTCACCTGGAAAGCACGAAGCACTCTCATGCAAAATTAAAGAGTAGGGGTTTTAAGCAGAAAAATTGCGTGTCTCTCTTTTCACAGTTAATGCAAGAAAAATTACACTAAAGCCATGAGCTACAAAATGGAAACTTTTATTGCGAAAGTCACATATTGTAAAATTTTGACGAATATTCGATATTCGATTCGGTATTCGGAATTTTTTCGCCCCATTCGATTCGATATTATATTCGACTTAAAATATTCGAATTTGCACACCCCTAGTATATACCTCTGATGAATAAAACATTAAAATGCAAGCGCACTGGTGTAACGATGTGGATAGGCCCGTTTTCTTGAGCTTAAGGAGGTGGTAGGGCGAGAGACACAATACACATGTTTGCAGGACATAATAATAATTTTCTCAATAACAATTCTTTTTCCTCAATACTGTACTGTGCAGTACAATGGCCGCGTTACGTGGGAACTTTAGCACTCCAAAACAAGTGACTCTGTTTGCCCTCCGCCCCCCCCTCCCCCCCCCCTCAAGGAATTCCTGCTTAACGCCCGAAATCCTCGCCTGCTTGGCGAGGATCCACGCTTCCGCTCACAACTATTTTCGCTTCGGGATTTGTTGACAGAGACTGCAGGCACGAGATTTTTAAAGGTGTAGCATTTTGAGAAAGGCTCAATCGTTGCGTTCTCACACCAGCGCTAACGCACAGGTGATCAGCGATGGTTAATTTCCCAACGTGGATCGATCACTCAAACTTGTAGCACAGCCCAAAAGACACGAATGAAGACAAGGATACAAGAAAACTCTGTACTCTCAACCAAACAACTTTAATGAGTATTTACCAACTGTCTCGCCTTTATCCTTTGGTGGATCAATCAACCGATAGATCAGTTGATTCTTTTTAACATCGTTCGTTGTCGCAACACTCAAACGAGGTAATATTGCTGTCAGTACAGTTCAGGCATCGCATGCACTCCGGACTTCCGTCCCTGTCTCTTTGGTTCCGTGGCTCCGCTTTTGAGACGGGGTCAGAAATTTTGACTGGAGTTACGAGCACCGGAAGTCCGCTTGGTCATTTAGTAGATGGAGTCATGAGTCTTTTGACTCCTGGGGCTGCCACTTAATGCGCCCAATGAGTGCATTATACGCCGTCTATCAAAGTGTCACTACCACTCTAAAAGACCGCCGGTAGATTGTTACACTGTCAACACTCCTCCTTGCTTGTTTTTAACATCAGGTGGCTTTAGTAGCCAAGGGAAGGGTAACGTAAGCAGAAACGCATACCACGGTCCTCCATTACCGTGAACAGAAACGGAAACGAAAATTATCGGCCACTATTGATTTCGGGTAATGTCTATTCCTGTTGTGCGATGACATTTATTATTTATTTATTATTATTATATACTGCTAATCGCCTTTTGGCGACCGTAGCAGGAACAGGTTACAATGTTTTGGATGTATAAATGAAGAGCAAACAACAACAAAAAGATTCAAACACAGTAATACATAGAATAGAGCGTAATGAAAACCTAGAGTGACTTTGACTAGTGACTAGAAAATTTGAGTGACTTTTTATTTTATTTTTGTATTTTGATGACTCCATTCCCTGGAATGCTCTAAATACTACACGATAGCATGGAAACAAAGCACAATATTGGATCTCGAGGGCGCATCCCTCGCTTACCTCGTCCCAGTCCTCGTAACTCCATGACATCAACAGATGACTATACCCCACCATAGCATGAGAATGACAGGTTCTTTTTTTATTTTTTTTCATTTCACCGTGGCAATGACAGTATTACTTACTACTGAGAGCATCTGCTTATGAATGCAACATTGGATGAAGGTTGCGCCCATCTTGAGTTGCTGGACTCAGAGTGACTGAATACATGTTCCTACATCTTTAAGAAAATCTTGCAGGATGTGCACATCCCAACAACATAAAATTACTTATGTAGTGTGTACACGTGACACCGAAGCAGCACTTGGGCAAAACATGGTGCTGATAGATCTGGTGTGAGCACAGAGCCGGTGCTGACATGGGTGTGCTCCTGCAGCTCTATAGCTCTGTTACAGCCTTCCCATTACCGGAAACAGTAACGGAAATGTAATGGAAATGAAATTGAAAGGCTGGTATCAGAAACGGATAACAGAAACAAAAATATAGCAGTGACAAAAATGGAAACGGTAACTAAAATATGTCCATTACCCCTCCCTGCTAGTAGCTCTCGTCTGCCCCACTCCCAGTGTGCAGGCTATATTCTTGCAGTGGATTATATGAAAACCTTTTTTTTTTTCTACAGACTTTACAGTGAACAGAAGTGATACCATCCATGTGAAGGAAGAACCTCAAGATCACAGCTTTCCTGTGTCACCAGAAAACCACACAGATTACGACGGAAGTACATATCACAGAATGCTTTCCAGGTGAGATAATATAGTCAAATAACAGAGGTCGAGGAAGCAGGGACGGTGTCCCTATTACAGTCTGATCACATTAACTCTCAGCTGGATTAAGTCCACTTCAGAAGCGATCAGGGTGAGTGTTTGTTGTAAACACGGGGTGATAATTGCTGTTTAATACGGGCCACCCTCATATGGCAGTATATTCTTATCTCACCTACATGCTGCGCTTAGCCTGGTCGTGACGCAATACTCCCTTCTGCCTATCTTTCATATGAATGATTTTAATTACCCATTGATCAAATGGGTAGCTTGTGACACACAGATTATGTCAGCTTCATGTGAATGCGTTCCATTCTGAGAATTGTGTAACACCTTTAATCTCTCGCAGTTAGTTATAAATCCTTCAGGAGCTACCCGATCATTTTCCAACATCCTAGACTCGCTCTTAGCTACAACACCCAATCTTTTTAGCCAGCTTTCCAACTTCGACGGGCTTGGTGACCTCTCTGTACTTAATTATTACATTAACATTGCAAGAGCAAAAGAGTCCCGGCTTTATAAAAGTGCTGACTTTATAGTAAACTCCCGTTAACTCGAAGGCATAAAAACCGCCCAAAAATTCGAGATAAGTGGAGTTTCGAATATGCGATACATCACGAGTTTCAATGTAGTAATGATGTATTGCAAGCTTTTCTTGCTTTTACGAGGTTAGTTGTGGCAGAAATAGTGAAACCTTCCCAGTGGGTGCAGTACTTACGGCCAGAAACACAATCCCAGTTTGCACAATCAAAGAGGGGGGACTTTATATCAGAGATTGAGAAGTTACTCGTCAAAAAGAACTCGTTACAAGTTAAGTTACCGTGTGCAAAATGTAACTAAGTTAATAACGAAGTTCTTCAGTCTGAAATGTAACTCGCAGTTACTGAGTTACTTAAAAAAAAGAACGAGTTACTCCCAAGTTACTTCGGACACAAAATAGCATTACGCAGGTGCAGCGTGCGTGGGCAGTTGAGTTAGACCTTGAGTTGCCTGCAGAGGAGTGCAACACGCTCAGAACGTTTTAGTTTATGTCCAACAATAGACCTCTCCCTGTTTCGTCATAGTGTTCGGCAGCGCCACAAATTTGGTAGAATTGAACTACGCTCGTAGCTAGAGGTGAACAAGGTCGCGCCCGAAAGCCACGGTCTCGAGGGGATTACGATATAGTCCCTCGACCCTCGGTCCTGCATTGCTTTCAATGGGAGGCAGCGAACAAGTGCCCGTTCGTGGAACCCAGCCCTCTCCTTCCGATCTGTTTCGGTTTCAGTCTGTCTACCAATGTCATGATGACGTTTCTCTGGTAGAGGTCTATTCGAACGCTTTGCATCTTACTCCCTGTGGGCGCACAATGGTTCAACTTCATTTCAATGGCAGCGGTTCTTACTTCTTGAATAGAATACTGTCATTGATTGCATATCACGTTTTATGGCATAAGATGCCACGATGATATGGCATGATATGCCATGATATGGCATAAGAACCGGAGAAAAGCAAGAAAATATGTGGATGTGAGTGAAAAGCGAGTTAAAAGTAACTTTGAACTTAACTGAAGTTACTTTGGCAAAGTTACCTGAAAAAAGAACGAGTTCCTCTGGAAGTTACCACGGTGCAAAAGTACCGAGTTAAGTTACAAGTTACCAAAAAAAGGAACTTAGTTACAGTGACGAGTTACTTGTGACGAGTTACCTCGAACTCCGCTTTATATACACATTGCTTCCAAAAAACGACGTTATCAGCGACTGCTTTCGTGCCATTGGGTTCTTCACCCCCTCTGCACTCAACCTTGTTCCGTAACAAACGGAGGAGTTCCCTTGTTTCAGTGAAAGTTGGGACATCCCGAGGCTCTTTGTGTGCTTCTCCCTCTTCGACGTTGTCTGTCCCACATAAAGCACGGTCCGACGCCATTTCGATTATTTCACTGTTCGTCATTTCCCCACATACCGGGACATCCTTCTCGTACAGCACGTACTGCTAGAAGACCATATCCACGTCGGCGTCACAGCACCCATCACTGGTGAGTTGGAGTACTTCCCGGCAGAGCTCATCACAGTCAGTGAACTGGTCGGCATCAGTTTGTGGGAAACTTGATGTCCGGGAGAATCCTGCATGAGCGAAGCAGTTTGCTATTGAGGACGGACGCACATTCATCCAGGTGTCGTCAATGAGGTAAATGGCACCCAGAAGGTCGGTGTCGTACCCCTTGCCATTGTCATACTACAGGGTTAACGATGAAAGATGAATGTCACTGAAAAGGTTGGCCAGCTGTAGGACTCGAACCCACATCTTCTGGATTACCAGTCCAGGGCTCTACCAATTGACCTAAGCTAACACGCCTTCTCAGCTACTTCCAGGGTGTGTCATCTGAAGGGACAAACCAGTTACTCTCTCTCACTCATCCTCCTTTCACTCTTACATTTTTGCACACTCATAAACACATTCATACGACAGGAAACGACGCAAGCGGCAATTGTTGAACAAGAGAGAACTGATGTTCTGAGGCTGGAACAACATAGAAGGGACAATCACATACAAGTTGATTGTCCCTTCTATGTTGTTCCAACCTCAGAACATCAGTTCTCTCTTGTTCACTCTACAGGGTTACTCTAGCAAACGTTACATATTTTGATCGCATCGTAAAAATAGAAGACTGGGTTTATCCAACACCAAACTTTGCAGACTCGTAGCCATTTGTCTGAAGTTCTGTTGGAATTTTTTGTGAGCATTATGGTCCTGTAGAAGAAAAATTAAAAATCGAGCAAAATATCACTCTATGCCTTTTCTATGGCCCATCTCACTCAAAAGCCTACGTTTTCTGCTGTGTGCGCTTCATTTTCATTTCACCACACACAGGTTGCACCAGCATACAGAACAAGACTCGAACAAGAGGATTGGTGCATAATGTCAGAATCGGCCTGTCACATCATTGTAGGCAGTGCTACCTGTGTGAAGTGATGTGAACGTGAAGCGGACAAAAGAAAAAAATGGCAGTGTTTGTGTGGGATATGTACTCCTTGTACCTCGATTTATGAACGATTTTTTGAGAAGCGAAGGGTGTTCATAAATTGAGGGTTGACTGTAAATGGTATGTCCCCTGTAGCAAAGCTGCACGGGACAGGAACTGTCTTCCTTCCAAAGTCAAAGTGGACCTCCGTGCAGCGACTATAAAACCCATTCATGCTGCGTGTGGTTGATTGAGGCTTTCCAAGAAATGTCTGTGTGTGACGCCAGTGTTCATTCAGGCTTTGTGCCAGAACGTAGCACAAACGTGAAACTCGAGGAATATGTATCCTCTGTGCATTTTCTTGCTTATTGACAATCTAACTGACAGAGAGTATCTGGTCAATGCATCAAAGCAATGCGTCAATCTATCAAGGCACCATGTCTGTGTGTTCGCAAATACAGTGCAATTTTTACAATACAGTACTGTACAATTTTTTGCAATGTCTCAGCTGTCACGAAATTTGCAGAATGAATACGTCTCAACTAAAACATGTTTGTAGTATATCAATACTTAATTACAGCATGGCAGGAAATAACTTGGAAGTAACTCATCCCTTTCCCTAAGGATCTTGAAGTTCCTTTTCAGAACTTGCGACTCTGCTGGTAACTTAGTTATATAGTATTTAGCTCAATGACATAATTCGTATCTGGTTCCATTTGGGGTCTAAGTCCTCCATACACGTAACCCCAATGTGTACCACACGTAACGTGCCAATAAGTTGAGGACGTGGAGATTGAAAGTGATATAATCAAACCACTAATGAGTATCTGCTCAGAAGTCCTGATACTAACAGGAAGCTAGGAAGGGCTAAGGACAGATGAGATTAAGGTAAACAAAATATTACGACCATTATCCCCACCCCTTTTTATACTGTACATATCGCAACTAGGGTTGCCACCTCTCACAGTGAAAATACCAGCTGAGAGAGAGAGGAGGTGCAAGTAAAAGAAAGTGGGGGAGGAGTAGAGGAGCAAAGAGAGTGAGTGAGTGCTCGCTCAAGATTATACGAGGAAACATATGTTGCTGCATGCGGCTGGATTACTGGTGTTAAGAATATCTATAAATAGGCAACAACGCTACATTGGATTGATTGAAACAACCGCATTGCATTCAGCACTCACTTTGAAAAACACATCTGCACAGGATGTTCATATACGACCTAGAGTTCTAACTGGCTTGACACAACCACCAACAGCTATGCACACTGCTACTGTCCTTCCAAAACAAGAAGATAATGAATAGGGATGTTCCCAATGAATCCGCAAATCTTTGAATCCTTTGCAGGGATTTAAGATTTGAGAATCCGAATCCCAGTGCTCAAAATAGTGAATCGAATGTTTCGATCCACCAATCATGTTTGTTTGTTTGTAAAATTGGTGCCTCTGGAGTCCGGCTGATTGGTCGTCATGTGATTTCTTGTTTGATTGTTTGCATTATTCTGGACTGAAAGGGTTCATGCAGAAACTCTTACATTATAATTTCTAAGAGTAACATGGTTTTGCTTTTGATTGTTTCTTAGTTTTCTGGAAGCAATTCAAATTCGAGAATGATGTATGTATTTCCTAGTCGGTGACCAAGATGTTAAATAAATTACACTTAATTAGAAGTATATGGTATATTTTGTCCTGAAAGTGAACCATTATCTAGTTTGTTTTTCATTAAACAAATATGTCATATTTTGCTCCAAAACACTTTTCAGTACTGTATATGTAAGTGCTTTTCTACGGCTCTTAAACTCTTTTTTTTAAGGAAGGATTCCAAAGATTTGTAAGGTTCCCCGAACCTTCCTTAGATTTGGATTCGGAAAATTATGGATTCGTCCTCTCACTAATAATGAAGAACTAAGAAAATGAGAAAAAATCCAGTGGATTGTTGTGCACTGTTTCGAGAAGGCTGTCAGGAGGAGAAAAACTGGAACACGGACACGAGCTGACTGACTGGGGTGAGTAAAGAATAGACCATCGGTTGGTCCATGGCCTAATTCTTTATCTGGTGACTGCGGTTATGCCCCAGATTCTGTAGTGGGATGTTGAAGAGAAAATCTCAAAAAAGCCTGTATGAAAGGTCCTGAGCCACAAATACCAGCAAAAGGCTGCCAGTGTCACCTTTCTACCGGCAGAACGAGCAAACAAGTGGCCAAGCCAGTGAAATACTGGCCAGGTGGAGCAGCCCCTGGCTCATTTACTCATGTCAACGCGTTGTCCTTATAGCTCTAGTTTCTTCATATACAGTAGACCCTCGTTATAACGAAGCGGTCAGAACTGGAAGATAAATCCAATATAAGTGGTTATTTCAATAAAAAGTGGGAGCACAATAAACTACGGTGTAATTTGACCAAAACTGTGTGGGAGCGCGTTTGAACAAGAATTTTCGAGAAGACAACGAGAAATGCAGTCTTACAAATCTTATTGTGTCGAGAAAAAGCTTCGTAATCACAGACTGCAGCAAGAGCGTGTTTTCCAGTTTAATGAGGACTGCATAAGGGCGTAATCACCTCCACCGCATCAGACTATGTCGCACAAAAGACTTAGTATGTTACAGGTCTCCGCCTTCGACAGAATTTCTCGTAGTACGTCCTCCAAGTCTTCGCTTTCATCTTTTTGCACCACACCACAACTTCGAAGATTTGCCCATCTGTGGTGGCACCAACAGCGGGCTCGTCCGCATCCAAAGCATGAAAGAATCGAAGTCGTCGTCAGCTTCCTGTTCAAACGAGCTTGTGAACCCTCCTGTACAGGTCTGAGTCGGTGCAATGCTTAGGCTCTGTTTGGGCATTCCAAAAGTGTGGCCTCCACATCAGGGGGTTTTCGAATCACAGATGTGCGTCTCTGGCTTGACAAACTTTTCTCGAAGCCGTCCAGTATACCGTGCTTCTACTTCAGTATGGTTGAGAGCGTAAAGTATTGAAGTCCTTGGCAATGTCACATTTCGAATCTTCATCCTTTTCTACTTGGCGGATGAGGGCGACTTTCTGCCTCCAAAGTCAAACTTGCTTACAGATATGTCATGTAGCAAGCACTTTTGGGATTGAATGAGGAACCCTCAAAAACATGTGCTGATGGTTGACCAACCATAGCTTGACGTTGATACCGCAAAAAGCAAACTACCTGTAAATTAAATATTAAAATTTAAATTAACTCTCAAAATGAAAATACATGCAAATAACTTTGCAAGCGACTAAAAGAGTGACTCACAAAAATTAATACTACATGGCAAATTAAAAATATGTGTGCAGTACGCATGCATAATCACTTCAGACCTTGATTGTCATCGCAGTTGGGAGCGGGACGTTGCGACATGCCCAGAATGCGTTTGGCATCAGGGACAATTCAAATGTTTCTCGGTGTCCAGAAAATGATGATGGTGACAGACTGGGTTTCAGCGATGAATGATCCCAAATGCTTTGCCTAGAGCACTTCAACTAACAACATGATTAGTCTCAGAATGAGAATAAGCCTATGACTGGAAAAGCAAAACAGAAAACGAAAAGAAATCCGTGAAGTTTGTACGAAACTGCCAAGCATGTCATTTTTGCAGTTGAGCTATACAGATAGGTGGGCATCCTTTTGTAGAGGCTATATGACTACAAAATTATTAATGACATAAAATTTTACATTAGGGAATTTTAGCAAAATCAGAATGGGAGACAATCCTCATTAAAGCGATTTCATCTTTTACGAATCCTGAAATGTGTACGTGCCGTGAAATATCCATCGCCAAATTTGTCTATGCAAAATTTGGCTCTGAAACCAAAACAACGTGCATCAGGAGCACATCACCTTCACCAATGGGGGCTCATCTGGGTTGCACAGCGGCCAAGCTGGCCAGTGACAGCTGTCCACTCTGGCTAGCTGACGAGCACCTATTCACCTACTCTGGCCAGCAGACCTCACATTAAGATTATCAGACAGCCATGTGAAATATACAAGCTGATGTATATTTTACTAGCTCATAAAAGACGTGGTAAAGTCCTCATAAATGTTCAGATAAACAGCAATCATGTTCTGCCTCTGGTTTCCGCGGCTGGTTGTCCAAACCGTTTAGGGAATACACATAACAGTAGCCATGTGACAAGTCTTTATACGCATGCATGCCACAGCGTGCATAATTGTAAAGAGGAAACTTACTACAGATTTTTTTATGGAGTTTTCCCAGTTATTGTGCAGGAAGTCACGCTTTATGGAGAAAAAAATGGTGATCTGTCGTTTCTGGTGACGTTTTACTGAATAGTCATATGAATGGTTGTGTTGGTGTGTGGGGTGCTCACAGTGCCAAGTGATGTATATGTGTTCCTTGGGCTCACAAGGTTTTTGAGAACTGCTGTGATAGCACAGCACTTGGCATATCGACAGCAAATTAAAGTTTAACAATACTTCTTTGTTTGCCCTTAGAATCAGCAATTGCTGAAGTGGATTCCACTTTCATCAAGAAAGAACCGCAAGAAATTTCTCCAGTAAACAATGGACAAGGAGCTTATTACTGCGGATTTCTCAGGTGAGATATTTATGGGTCATAATCCTTTGCATCCGTTTGACTAGCAGCCAACGTTTCTCCATAGTGACACTGCATGAACAAATCAGCATATTTCTAAAATGTGGTAGTGTGGCACCTAAGCTTTGGCCATACACTGGAACCTCGATATAACAAAACTCACGGGGACTGCAATTTATTTCGTTGTATCGAATTGAAGGTCACGAATTCATACCTGCAGTGATGGAACTGCTGCGCCATTTGCGCCAAAGTGCGCCATTTGGGATTGCCTGCGCCACCCTGTGCGAAAAAGTAATTTTACCTAATTCTGCGCCTCAGCTGCGCCGAACAAAAGATTCCCCGGTCCGGACGCATGAAAACGAAACAAAACCGCGAGCGATGCTCCCGCGCCCTCTATTCTCGTGATGCCCTCTGGACAGCAAAGCCGAGGTCAAGCGTGTCGTTTCGGCCGAGCCCGCCAAGTCGACGAAGATTCTTAAAACTGCCGGGATGTCACTGCTCTGAACCGAATATTACGTTGTTGTACTTCAAGAGAAGTTGTGAACAATAAAGCGCACTGTTAGTGCATCAAGTGTTTGCGTCCTGGACGAAAGGTGGCTGTACAAATTTACCGAACATGTGGGCACGCCACGTGCCTGCGAGGGAATATTGGCTCGTTTGCATGGGAGCTGTTTTTTAAACAACCGCGTTTTAACTAATTGTGGATGGGAATAACTGACGACGCTGATTCCGGAGTTGCCAGCGCCTGTACTATGGATCGCTCTACTACGTAACATCGCGCGTGCTCGCAGAGTGTAGGCGCGTAAGGTGAGCGCGAGAAATTGAGCTTTCAGGACTTAAACCGTACGTGCCGATAATTGTTCCAGATGTCCTGAACCCCGATATTCGCATAAATGGAGAGTATGCATTGCAAACACGACGTATTGCGGTGGGACGAAGTGGGATACATACGGCGGAGGTGCGCCATTCTGTGAAATTCTGCGCCAAATGCAGCTTTTTGTGCGCCAGCGCCAGCGACCGTGGGCTCTGAGGCCAGTTCATCACTGATACTGCCAACTCTCCCGATTCATCCCGGAGACTCCCGCATTCGGACCGGTTTGTACGATTGTACGGCCGAGAAGCAAATCTCCCGGAAAATGCAGTTATCCTCTCTATATCTGAAACGCCTGCTTTTTCTCTGGGCACACAGACAAAAACGTCAATCCAATACCGCCCAATGCCATTGGCATGCCAGAGCCTCTGTGTTACGGAGTTCAGGGGTTCTGGTCATGGTTCTAGTTCTAGCTCTTCTAGTTTCCGGGCATTTCCTCCGTGTTTTCGGGCGACAAAGATGCCTTTGCACTAGCTGTTTCGACATTGCGTACCTCGCAAAGAGAACTTGGACCTCGAAAAGCGAACAGAGACATAGCTTTGTGTCCTCACGTTCTTTTGAGAAAGTGTCATAGCCTTGTCACAGCTTGACACCCAGATAGTTTCTTGGAGAGGGCAAAGTCTGTTGCTGTGAAACTTGTGCCCGACGAGCCTGCTGGGATGAAGTGTGCTCCTGTTACATATGCAAATAAAAGCCACCCAACATCGGCTGTCTCCTATCCATCCTATCCATCGGCTGCGACATGTTTGTCCCCGTCAAGAAAATCTGGCTGATTCTGTCACGTAGGCCACCACGCGAACGAAAGCGTTTCCCACACACGCGCGTTGGTGCCTTGTGTCTCGTGCTCTTTTCGTTGTACTTGGCTGCAACCCGACAGTTCAAAATCAGCACGAAAAGGAGAAACCTTCCAATGACTCAGACTTCTTTTTGTAGGCACCAGTTCCTCCCGACCCTAATCGCGCGTGCCATCTTTCGCTGCGGGAACAGGACGCAGCTTGCGCCCTTTGTTTTCATGACCCTGAAATCGGCTTTGTGGTCATAAACCTTTCTCGTGTTTTGTCTGTTTCGAGGCGGCGGCTAAAAAATATTTTGTTGTAGTGGGAAATAAAATACATTGATCTCTATGGCCCTCTGGCGGGAAATCCAAATTGAGGAGAACCGAAGGAGAAAACTGAGGAGAACCGAAGGAAGGGAGTGCGAAGAAGTCATAAGTGTCGCCAGACTCAACCTCCAAGGGGGCACAAATATAAAATGGGAGGAGCTACAACATAACGGGATCCAAGAAAACATTGTCATTTTCGCTCTCTCGGAAACGCACCTACGTAACGAAGAGTGTCCCAACTTAAGTAGCGACTGGCTGTGGTTAGGGACAAATCGGAAAGATGGGGAAAAAAAGGGAGGAGGTGTCGGCTTCGCTTACCGTTCCCATTTCGTGAAAGTAAGAAGTACGAAGCACTGCCACGAACACATGTGGGCTAAGTTTGAAACGAAAAGAGGAACTGCACTAACCATATGTGTCACTTACATGGCAACTGGTTCTGACATTGAAACCAAGACTTGGAACAATTCTATCTACCAATGCATACAACAAGACCTCTTGGAAATCGGAAAGTTGGACCATACCCTACTCATAATGGGAGACTTTAACTGTCACTATTATGAACTAGATGGCCGAGAAACAGCCCACGACCTACGAGCGCTAGCAGAAAACAACAGACTGAAGATAATGAACCTCGGACCAGACTGCAAGGGGAAGACGACATGGACACGAGGAACCCAAAAGTCATCTATCGACTACGTCTTAGTAGGAGAGGACTTTAACAACCGATCGACCACACTAAGTCTAGAAATTGACGAAGAAGGCAGGTTAAATTGCGATAGTGACCACAATCTCCTTACATTAACAGTCACCGTGGTACACCCAACCACAGTAACACAAACTAGAATAAGAAACCGACAGCGGAAGAAAGAACAACGATGGAAAACTCAAAATGAAGAGGACCTACAGAAGTTTGCCGAAGCTCTCGAACTTATCGCCCTAGACACGCCTTCTGCTGATTATGATAGGTTCATTGATCAACTCAAAGCTACAGCCTTAAAGACTATCGGGAAGACATCGCGAAGATGCTCAACAGGTAGAAAGAAAAACCAACCCTGGTTTGACAACGAGGTCAAAGCGGAAATGCATACCGCAGACAACTTAATAGAAGGAAAAGAGAAGCCATAAAACAACGTAAAGACTATCAGACCGAAGAACGTCTATATCAAGAGCAGAAAAACAAAGTAAGGCAAATCGTGAGTGAGAAAATACGAAAGTTCCACGAGCAGATTGCCGCCCAGATCAAGGGCAAAGGACAAAGAGCAGGTGCGGAACTATGGAAATACCTGCAGACCCTGACGCGCAGCGAGGTAAAGCAACCTACGCACACACTCTGTGATGAAGCAGGTAACCAACTAACCACACGAACAGAAGCAGAGGAATACGTCACCTCTTCTTTGAAAAACAGCAACATCAGCTCCAGCGAAGAGGAGACACATTAGAACAGCAACATAGCAAACTACATAACGACAATCTTGTTCCTACGTCATACTTTAGTACAACACAGGTACAAAAATGTATTATCCGGCTCCCACCAGGAAAGTCGACAGGACCCGACGGCATCCCCAATGTACTTTTGAAGACTCTGAAGCCCAAAACAGTGGAGTCTCTGACAGCATGCTTTAATGAGATACTGCGCACCAAGACTATTCCCAGAAAATGGAAAGAGGCAAACGTTCAGTTGATACACAAAGGCAAGGGAAAACCAACGGACGATCTAAACTCCTATAGACCCATCGCCCTCCAGAGCTGTGTCTACAAGCTGTTCGCAATGCTCCTGGCAGACATCATACAAATCGAGTGCGACTCAAAGCTATCCGACAACAAAATGGCTTCCGGAAGAACAGGAGGACGAGCGACAACCTATTCATTCTAACTCAGCTCATAGAAATGTCACAACTCGACAGCAGCGACCTGTTCATCGGTTTCCTGGACCTAGAGAAAGCTTATGATGCTGTCCCACATCATTTACTAACAAACAAAATGAACACCATGAAGATATCGGGATACATAACAGCAATGGTCCATGCAATCTATGAAGACTGCACGAGTAAGTACCACATCGGCGAATTCGCATAGAAAAATATCCGTCAAGTTGTGGGTCTACGTCAGGGCTGCCCTCTCTCACCAACACTATTCAATATATTCATAAATGATCTCCTCGTCGACCTGGAATCATCAAAAAAAGGGGTCCACATCCGCACGCAGCATGCAAACGGAAAAGTAGAAGGGACGTGCATCACGAACCTCGCCTTCGCAGACGATATTGTCCTTGTGACTACCAACCGCCAAAACATGCAAGATCTTCTGAACATCTGTACAAACAAGGGATCCACAGAAGGAATGCGTTTCAGCAAAGAAAAAACTAACATCATGAAATTCGGACCACCCACCACAGAACCACTCCGCCTACAAAATTTTGACGTTCAGTATACCAGCTCCTACAAATACCTGGGCGTAACGATTCAAAATGAGAAAGACTACCTCCAGATACATGAACAGACCCTTGTTCGAAACCTCAACAAGAAGAAAGGCCAAACGTGGCACATCGCGCGACATTCCTATCAACCCTACAAAGTAGGCAGACTCCTGTGGAAGACATGTGCTGTCCCTGTGGCCACCTACGCGAATGATGTCATATGCCCCAAGAAAGAGACCCTGGAACAGCTAGAACGACAACAACGGGAGATAGGAAAGTGGATACTGCACGGATCATTTGCCACACCAAACCCCGCAATCCAAGGAGAAATGGGATGGTCGACGTACGCTTTCCGAGAAGCCCGGTCCAAAACGCGATATCTCGGAAGATTAATACACAGACCAGAAGACACACTGATCACGCGCATCTTCCGACACCTCCGCTACATTGGGTCACGCACAAATTGGATAAAAAGAATCAATCAGATAGACCGCACATACAGCATGAACACAGCTCGTCACACAGCCACAAGTGAACGGAGCTGGAACAGAATAATATCGAAAGAAATGAATGTAATCGAAGAAGACAAGTGGATCGCCGAAACAGCAAAAAGGAAGAGCATGTATATATATAACAGAAACAAACTCGCCCCAGCACCGGAACGCTTCTATCGGGCGATAGAAACAGTGGACTTTTCTTTCAAGCCCGCAGTGGATCTCTGCTAACAAGGCAAAGACTCGCAGAGCTCTTTGGCAAAGAAAGCGCGAAGTGCATCCTCTGCGACACCGGAGAAAACGAAGACCTAGAACACATACTATTATCTTGCCCAGCGCTTCACGACATACGACCCTCGCAACCGATCGAGGTCATCCTGGGCTTTGAACCCTCGAAGGACAACGAACCCATCATCCTGGAAACTAAACGACTCTTGCAGAGATGGGAAGCAGCGACCGAGGAAGCTCAAGGAACTGAAACCGAAACATCCACCTGAGGAGCCAAGCACATAGATCTAGCCAGTGCCCAAGACGAAGCCACTACAGCTACATTTTCTCTCCTTCTCTTCTGTCTTTTCTTTCTTTCTCGCTCTTTTACTTCTATCGCCTGTGAAAAATATTTTCTGCCCTGATGCAAAAGGGATTAGGCGAGCCTGAACCTGCTGAACCTTATTTTGCTGTGTCGCGAATTTCGTTATATCACGTTTCGTTGTAACGAGGTTTGACTGTATTATACTTGATGTCTGCAGGTGCTTTATAGGTGTCGTCTCATTTAGGATAAACATTAATCCGGAGCACAACACCACAAAGGAACATAGCACATGGTTCATCAATCCAACCTAAAATTGAGCAAAGTTAACATACTTAGGGTGTTTTTGTTATCTTTTAAATTTGTATTTGTTATAAATAAACTGTGTAAACGTCAAGGATGCCATTTGTGCAGGTCGTCCATGCGGCCGGGTGGATGTCCTTCCTGAAAGCGTTTGTAACCACCTAGACGACAAGTTAGATAAAATTCATTAATTAGATGTTTGTCTGGGAAATGTGAGATAGCAGAATTGGAGCCAATCTTTGTTCAAATCCATCATCCTTGTTAAACACTCTGAGAAGCGAACATGCAAATGAGCAGAAACTAGAACTATGCACTAAATTGAGTGCAGAAAGAGCGAAAGGCATTTCACGTGAGAGAGCCACATGCATTGGAGCAATGGAGATGATTATAATAGGCGCTAACCTGTTGGCCAGGTATAGCACTCTATATGACTCAGATAAAAGTGAACGTCGTGTAGTTTCAGGATTTGAGAAGTGCATAATTCTGGTTTTGGCTCATTTGCATAACGAAATGTGGCAATTTATATCACAAAGAGCATTCACTTCTCAGGATGTTTAATCAGGATGATGGATTTGAATATAATAACTCACTGCTGTTCTGCCATCTCGCATTTCCTAGAAAACATCTAATGAACAAGTTAACCCAGACAATAGTCACCAGCAGTAAATCATGTGTCAATTAGTCGCACAATTAGCCGTCCAGTAGCTGCATTCGCTGTCCTACAGGATGTCTGCCTGACCACATAGCTCGCCTGTCAAAATGGAATCAGTGCAGCTCTTACAGTTAACAATAATTTCTCTCTATATATATACAGGGTGTCCCAGAAGACGTGTCATTGAATTATAATAAAAAAACTACACCACCTAGAGTCATGCGGTCAATGGCATTTGTTCTTACTGGGTTTTTGCCACCTCCTCATGTGAATGTCGTGTAACGTAAATTTAATCATGTAAATTTTTGCGAGCTGAAGTCGGAAATTTGCCAAGTAAAGGTCACTTTTTTACCCCACCAATGTGAAGAGCGTGTCTAATTTAGTCAAATTAATGATAATTGACAGGGATATTCAGGAGCTATCCCATCGGAAAAAATAGCCGAACATCATGCTCTACGGAGGTCGCACAGATCCACATAGTATGCGCACGATGAATTTTTTCAGCGCAATCTTTGCGAGTCCGACGAAAGGAGGTTGGAAACCCAGCCCTTTCCGACATCGCAGAAGGAGATAAAACAGGAACGGCTTATCACGTCCGACTTTCGCTGGGATAATGCTTTCCCTCTCCAATTTTAGGAACTGTTACTTTTTCTGCTATTACTCTGTGGGCTGGCTTCGTAACCTCCTTCCGTCGGACTGCGAGCGATTGCGCTCAAAAAGTCATCGCGCGCTATGGTCCGGTGCTCCGAAAAGCATGATATTCGGCTATTTTTTTCCGACGGGATAGCTCGTGAATATCACTGTGGATTATCATGAATTTGAGTAAATTCAGCACGCTCTTCATATTGGTCTGGTAAAAAGGTGACCTTTGCTTGGCAAATTTCCGAGTTCCGTTCGCATATTTGCATAATTAAACTTTGAGTACATGACATTCACATTTGAGGTGGCAAAAACCTAATAAGAACAAATGCTGTTGACCGCATGATTCTAGGTGGCGTAGTTGTTTTTTTTATTATAATTCAATGACACGTTTTCTGGGACACCCTGTATATATATATAATTATATATCATATAAAGAATATCTGTAGAACTTTATCAATGTCACGAAATGATCTTGATCCTGAGGCATACATGAGCAAATAGTTCTCTTTTTTTTTTGTCCTTTTCAAAATTTTTATAAAAACAGCCATTAGAGCAGCACACAAGGGCGAATCAGAGAGTCTTTGCCCCTATTTTTTATCAGCCAAAACAAGGTACATACAGGTAATTACAAATATACATACTATTCTAGTACCTTACACTATTTTTCTACATGGTCCCCACACCACTCCAGACATTTGTCCCATCGCAGCACTAAATTTAAAATACCCCTCATGTAGAATTCGTCCGGCTGACTGCGGAACCACCATCATACTGCTGTCTTGGCTTCATCGTTGCACGTGGATCGCTGTCCTGCCGGGAACTTCTTCAGCGGACTGAAAACGTGGAAATCAGTAGGGGCGAGGTCTGGACTGTATGGTGGGTGGTCCAGAATCTCCCAGTAAAATGGCCGGAACTTGTCGGTGGTTCTGTTTGCCACATGTGGCCTCGCATTGTTGTGGAGGATAACCGCGTTGTCCACATCGAGAATCTCTCAGCGTTTTCGCCTGATGGCAGCCCACAGACGTTACAGTGTGGAACAATCACTGTCGGCATTGATGGTTGCACCTTGTGGCATGAAATCCAGCAGGAGTGGTCCTCCGCGATCCCAGAAGATTGTTGCTCGTAGGCCGTGGACACGTGAAGCACAACCGTCATCTTCAACAACAGACAGCTGTGCCGTGCTGCGTAGCTACCGGCAGATAAGGCAGGGCCGGTCCAAGAAAGGTCCACCGCTAGGAATGGATATGTTGCTTTGCATTTACAGCCGTAAAAAAAATTGGAGCAAAGACTTTCTGATTCACCCTCGTAGATGTCGTTTTTGCAGTTGTGTCCTACGGCAAGGAGGACACCCTTTTGAGAAAAGTATGCAGCTACGAGGTGACCAATTACCTAAAATTTATTAATTAATTCCAATGGCAAAAGCAAGATAGCAGAATGAAAGACTATCCCAGTTGAAAGGCATTCTACGCTTAAGAAATCCCGAAACGTGTACATGCATTAAGACATCTATCCCTCAGTTTTGATATGCAAATGAGCCGAGACTGGAAAAGTGCGCCTCACGGGGGAGCCATCACATTCACCGAATGAGGCTAATTTATGCTGGAAAGCGGTTTATCTGCCCCGTGGATCGGCACTTACTTCAATCATCTCCATCACTCCAAATCACGTGGCCCTCTGATATGGCCCTCTGAGAGTTGTGCATTCCCAGTTGCCGCAGTTTTGGTTTGGGCATTTGCATATCAGAATTAGGGGATGGATGTGCTAATGCATGTGTGTACTTCAGGATTTTTAAAGTGTAGAATAGCTTTCAGCTGGGACCGTCTTGCATTCTGCTATCTGGCTTTTGCCCCAAATCCCCTAATTAAGAGTTAATTAATGAATTTTTGGTCATTAGTCATCATGTATTGCATTCTTTTTTGAAGGGATTACCTGCCTGGCCATATAACTCAACTGCAAAAACAATATCTGTGCTGCTCTTACAGCTCTTTTATTTAAAAACAAGGATGAAAAAAAAAAACACTCCGTATAGGCATACTTTCCCCTGTCACCTTTACCGATGACATAGTAAAATGAGAGCAAATAGTGTTAACATGGCACACACCATTGTTTTCCTCTTGAAGTTGCTTCCAAACTTCGTATATCACTCATCTACCTTCCCAAAAACCAGAAAAAATGAAAAGAAAGAAGCTTGTTTTCAAACAGGTTCAACTCTTGCCCACACCTTGCGTCTAAAATTTGGTTACTACATGCCAAGCCATTTTTATCTTCTGTGGGTGGGTGAGGGTTACTCTGTACTGCTCCGTCTGCTGGTGGTGATGTTTCTCATCACAATTATCAGATCACCATCTCAAACATGCAGGCTTTGTATGTATTTGTCCTTTCTATGTGTTTCAGCCTCAGAACAGCAATTCCATAACACAAGCTAATTTTCGTTTAACTAAATCACACGTTGGTGTAGAAATCCTCATAGCTGTTGGGAAAACAAGAACCATGTGATAGCTCAGCAATAGCTGTATTGATGACAAATCAAGTGGTATCAATACCTTTCATTTGTAGAATCAATGGCTGAAATGGATTCCACCTTTATCAAGGAAGAACCACAAGGAACCTCCCCTTCACCTGAAAACCATGGAAAAACTGAGGAGCTTATCACTGATGAATGTTCAGGTGAGGTGTTTATGGATGGATGATACCAGTTTGCAACTGTGTGACTAGCAGACCTGTAAGGTAATTAACTACAAGCACTTCAATCACAAGGCACCCTAGAAACACGTCACAAATAAAATAGTCAGGACCTTTGTCTTCCTAGTACTGCTATTCTATCCCCTTCATCGTCTAGCTACACTAGTATGTTTTGCATGGCTACACCAGTGGGTTAACAAATATATATGTTACAGAAAAGAAAAAGGAAGGCGTGCTTTGAAAATTCCCCCTCGTAACCACTGACCTCTTTATATTGAAGTTTGCCCATGTCTGAGTGAACTTGGCATTTTTGTCACTCATCTAGTGCAAAGATGCCTTCATTAATCCCCCCACACTAACAAGGCCGCCCACTCACATTGGTCGTACAAGACTGAATGGACCTTTTCTCGCCCTGGGCTTTTCAGCCCAGGATTTGCATGAAACCTTAACACGTCATCCCTAACCCTATTAATACTGTCGAACCTTGTTATAATGAAGTCAATAGGGAACTACGATGTCACACTGCACTCTTTGTCTTTTGTCATTTACACTCATCCCGAAGTCACACATACTAAATAATTAGGCTTCTGGCTTTTCGGACTTATCCGACAAACTCCGATGAACTTCATCTGAAGTTTTTTGTACAAA
The DNA here is from genome assembly GCF_037126465.1 of Ornithodoros turicata. NCBI lineage: Eukaryota > Metazoa > Arthropoda > Arachnida > Ixodida > Argasidae > Ornithodoros > Ornithodoros turicata. The sequence continues at coordinate 2,732 of NW_026999528.1, read as the reverse complement.
ATCGGATTTATCCGGTAAACTGATTTTTCCAAGGTCCACGTGGCGGCCTTACGAGTTTTTTCGTTTCTTTCTCCCATTGTCCCCCTTCTTTCACACCTACTTTTCGACTTCAAACTGGTCCACAACAACAACAAAAAAAGTGGTCAGGATACTACACGCACTTGTCCCATCTGTTGTGTGCGTCCTCGGCTCTCGTGACTCTACTTGACCCCGGGCACTGGGCCAGTTTGGCACAGAACAGTTCTATGTTCGTCACAGCTGCTACTCATTTTGAGCCTGGGCACCTTTCACAATTTGTGCAAATATGCTTGTTTGTTTTTCAATAGCTCTGGGTAGTAAAACATCCGTGCACTACATCGTATGGTCTCCGTCACTTTGGCACTTCTTTGCATTGTCTCTGCGATGACTACTCCAGAATCGGCGCCGTTTATGATTCAGACTTAATTTTTTCGAGATACCCCTGAACCCCCTTCCCTGATACCCCTGATACCCTTCGAGATACTGAATTTCGGTAAAGTTGAAAACTTGGATAAATAGCCTCCAAATTTTCCAAAATGTAAACTCCGAAAACTGGGAACCCTATTAATAATCCACAACATCGTAGCCGCGCACATCTCGGTATCCGTTCAGTCCATCGTCCACTGTTGCGTCATTCCGTACCCACGTGCATGCACCGCCTCTCATTGCCCTGTAGCCACTCTCCTGCCCTCTCACCTTTTCTGTTTCCCCTCCTCTCATCAAGTCCCACGCCTCCTCTTCTCTGCTGCGGTCGTTGTCTCTGACGTCTCAACCTCATGCCCCTCTTTACAGTTCCCCCCTTAAAAATGGCACAGGAGGGGGCCCAAGGTGCATGGTATGAACTGAGTTGGTCAGCGTTAGCCAGGCCTATCTTTTTTCCTGTGAGAGGGTCCTTCAAGATGTACGTATTTCTGCCCTGCCTGCCAATGATACAAAATGGTCCTTGGCGTCAAAGAGCCAGCTTGGCTGTGAACCTTATGCTTCCCTTGCTCAGGCAGTGTATGCCTCTTAGGACTAGGTCTCCAACCTGGAAAGAATGAAGTCGACGTCTCCAGTATTACAAATGGGACTGTGAGATCAAAAGCAATAGTTAGTGACGCACTGCTTCACTGTCGCATTTTGACACTCCACGGTTTGGCCTGCTCGGCGGTATGGGAACCCGTGACGCTCTTTCATTCTCCAGTGTTGGGCGATACCTTTCTATAACTTGTTTCCCATTGTCGCTCGTGATCGAGGAAGGCATGCCGTGTCGACAGAAGGCGTTGACCATTCTGTCAATGGTGGCCTGGAACTTTGGCGAATGGATGGGAAAGAGTTCAATAAGCTTAGTGAACTTGTCCAGTACAAGTATGTACTTGTTCTGTCTAGGGGTCAAGGGCAGTAGGCCCACCAGATCAGCACTCAGCTCCTGCATTGGACAGGTAGGCCAGGGGCTGTCCATCGACCATCTTAGTTTCTGATTGTGTGGCCTGAATGCCTGGCACTGCCGGCAACCACGTACATAGCGTGACATGTCTGACCAAATGCCCAACCAAGAACATCTGCTCTGAATGTATCTAATGGAATGCATCTCAACCCACATAGCCACTGAGGGGATGATCATGTCCTGCCTTGAACACAACGTCTCTTAGGTTGCGGAAGCCAGGCAACTTTTTGCTCGGCGACTGTGTACAGCAAAGTGCCTTCAGGTGAGATTTCACTGTCCTTGGCCAAATCCCGCACTTTTTCCTGTGTTTTGTCGTCGTGTGGTAGTGCTCTACTTTCTATGCATTGGAACAATTGGTTGAGCCATGGGTCTTTACGCCGCTCTTCCGCTAGCTTGGACCTCTCACTCAACACAGTGGTATCTATGAGAGTCGACATGTGCTTCAGCATCGAAGCAGGTGGTTTGCTCTGGCTCCTCCATTTCCATTGGGCTCAGTGTGGTGATAGTTCCAGCAGGAGTCACTACCGGGAACCTGCTGAGAGCATCAGCTGGAATATTGCAGCGTACTTAATTGCAGCGGTGCTTAATTGTGCGGTTAAACCCAACACTACCTCTCCTGTTGTTGTAGCCTTTAATGCTGGAAGCGACGCCTGCTGTTTGGGACCCCAGACCCAACGTGCTCCTTTCTTTAGTAGCTCAGTAAGGGGCTTTGCTTTATCAGAAAACCATGGGATAAAGTTCCTATAGTACCCCACTAAGCCCAGGAATATCTGGAGCTCCTTCATGCTGTTCAGGCAAGGGAGCTCAGAGACACCCAGTACTTTGTCTGGGTCAGGGCGACAGACACCTAGGGAGATTAGATGTTCAAGAGATTTTAAAGGGACCATGAAATGATTTTCGAGGATTCCGAGTACTCTGCGGGAAACCGTTCTCATGACCCATCACTATCGTACACACATCGACTTTTAACCGTATTCAGTAAACGGGGGCGCAGTTATCAGACAAAAATAGCAGGGCGTGACCACTGGATATATGCCTTCGAAGTGGGCTTACGTCATCGCCATCCAGTCCTCTCAGCCAACTGTGAACGACGAGGAAGACACACCCCTCCGGACCACGTGGATGCATGGTTTCGGTTTGGACAACAACGACGTCTTATATCTCCCGTCGAAATCACTTGAAATATGGCGAAAGGCAAATTATCAGCAATTGAGGAAGAGGTTATGCGACACATACAGCGTGTATGGATCGTTCGGTAATCAGCAGCTCGTAAAATGTCACCGACGAA